>NW_009647874.1:1657908-1661864 GCF_000708025.1 Charadrius vociferus | reverse complement strand
AAAAAAAAAAAAAAAAAGGTGAAATTGTACCTCGTGTACTGACTGCTCAGTAAAGCGCATCCCTGGGTGTTCTGCGAGGAACATTTCTGAAGCTCGTAAGTCTTTTCATCCTGTTTTTAATTAAAAAATGTGCCCGCGCTAACAGGTCCCCCCCGCCTTGCTGGCAGGCTGGGTGCCCTGGCCCACCTCGGAGAAAGTGGTCAGGTGGGGATTCAGGTTTGTAATTGGGGTCTGACCCGCGGCTGGCTGATGCGGAGCGCCTCTCCGCTCTAGTTCTGATGTTAACATCTCCCACGGTTGGTTTTCCTACAGCGCGCGTGGCCCTCCGCATGCGGCAGGGTTGCGTTGTTCCGCGAATTGCGTGTAGCATTTGAGTCGGAGCTGTCTTGTTCTTTTTGTTACTTTAAAACTTGAATGCTGAGTGAACCTCGGCAAGATTTTAAAGCGTTCTTCAGCTGAGCCACGTTTCTTCCCCTCGCTGCGAAGCACTGTTTGTTTCTGAGGGGACGTACCGCTAGTGGTGTAGGGGCTCAACGTCGGAGAATTTGACTTCTCTTTCATGGAACGGGGTAGCAGCCTTTGTAAAAACAAATTTTCATGGCCTAACCACGCGTGGTTTGTATCATCGAGAGTTGGGACTGGTAACTTAATATGGAGGAATTTGAAAGGGCTCACTGGGTAGGAACTTATGAAGAATCTCTGTTTGAAAGTACTTGTTTTGCCACTGCTTTTTAGGAATCTGAAGCAGTCAGCACCACATAGATGATGTTAATGGTACAGTGTTTTTTAGGATTATAACTTCTGAAGTAAAATAATGTTGCTGCTTCTTAGAAATACTGATTTCACAACCCTGGAAATCAAAATAGTCTGTCTGACTCAGGTCAGTTCAAGCAGTTAAGCAGAGCCTTTGTCTTCGTAACTGACTTCTGGAGACTTTGACAGAAGGTGTCACTTTTGAGAACAGTGAATACATGTAGAGATAGAAGGCACCTGCACCGGTAAGATCAAGACTGTAATTAGCAAATATTTTTATATAGGCCATGAAACAGATACAGACGCCTTATGATGTTAGCTGTCATTGCCGTTGTTCTGTCATTGCAACATTAGCTGTTGCATTGGCCTTTTACTTCTACCAGATGGCATTTCTGATTGCTGTTGTGATATAATAATGCACAAAACTCTTTTGCTATATCTTTCCAAAACCAACAGCAGAGTTAGTTCTTGATTCTCTGGATGGTACTTTTTATTACATCCTTGCTACTGACAGCCTTTGGCTTGTTACTGCAGTGGAAAGGGAACTTACTATCTCCCCTTCCTCTCCTTTCTGCTATTGTTTCCTGGCTAGCTGCATGGGAGCGTAACGAAAGGTATTTTCTCTCTTATGTGTCACCTCGCATCTTCTGTCTGCTGAAGAAGAGGGACAAGGTCACCGGCATCTGCTTGTTTTCCAGCCTTTGTTTTTTGTACCTTATGTTGCCGTTTGTACGTTACTGCTTTGTGGCACTCATGGCTTTCCCGGGTAGAAACTAGAACAGTAGCAACTCAAAAAGTGATGCCCAGATAGCTTTGTTTGCTGGTCATGGTCTTGAGCAGCAGCAAAACTACCCCGAGTATCTGTGTTTTTCATGCTCCTTGAGCATAAAAGCTGCTTCCAGACTCACGGAGACAGGTGCTGTATCAATTTACTTGCCACAGGTTTGAAATCAAAAACCAAGGCATCTTTGAATCCAAAGCGTATGTTCTAGAAAATATTTGCTATTTGCACCGCGGCACTGGTGGTTTCTAAGCTGTGGGTATTCCTCCCCACCCCCAGCTCTGTGTTTTGAGGAAGGAGGATTGCTGGTGGGGATTTATTAAAGATGTCTGAAGGAGTTTTTAGATACTGAAAACTGTCTGTGAAACCAGATGCTGCTGTGTTTTGGATACTTCAGTGAGACCCAGGGTAAGGTGCTGGGTGCTCGTCGATGGACACTCTGCTTCCCTGAAGTAGGTCACCTGGCACGTTGAAGGGGTAGAGAGTTGAGGCACTCTGCAGGAAAGGTGCTTTCTACTTCTATTGAAATAATAAACTTAAAGGCGATACGCTTTATCCTTGTGTTTACTAGGTGTACAGAAATGTTGCAGAACAATAGTTTCCGCAGAGTCAAAGTCAAGAATCCTTATTAGTTCCTGGAGTAGAAGACCTTCAGAGAGAACCGGGATGGTGTTTGTAATATGGGAAATAGCATTATTTCTTCTTCCTAAAGCATGTAAGTGAGGCCTGTACTATTTGTTTAACCTGTACAGTGTTGTTCAGTCTGCTGAAAAAGATACTACATGAGATCCTGGTGACTTACACCTTTTGAAAAATTGCTTTTCTCTTTGTTTTGCTTTGAAATTTATGAATGTTGGCCCAGGAATCCTAAGCTCATTTTTGTTTTAGGTAGTTCCATTTAAATTTTTCTTGCAGATTCAATTAGTCCCATTAGTTTCCTCATAATAATGTAGTTGTCGGTGTTCTGCTCAATTAAACCGTTGCTCTGTTCAGTGGTGGGTAAAGTAATTTTTTCAAGTGTTAAGTTGTTTTTTTTTTTCTTGGAGTAATCTTTTTTCCTCATCATAAGGATTCTTAATTGTTTCATAAATGCTAATGAAATGAGTAAATTGGAAGTGCATTGAAATATGAAATATATATTTTTATATTCCATTAAATATATGTGACACAACAAATTAATTTGTTTCTCACCATTAATGAAGTGAGTTCATATTTTAAACCCAGCATAAATAACTTTGTGTGCAGTGAGGTAGCCTGGCAGTGTATATTTTTAAGCTTTGATAGAGTATTGTAAATTTTAAGAGGAATAAATCTTGATATGGCGAACAGCACGCATTGCATTTTGAGTTACTGCAGCTATGCACAATAACCTGATGTCAGTAAAGTTTTAGGAATACTCGTGCTAAGAAAAACATCTGTTAGAGTGGAAGCTCAGTCATGCTGGTGTAGCCAGTATTTGTTCAAAGTCATAGAAACAAGCTTTGTGGCTTAGAGGCTTTTTCCCTCTGTAGGTTTGTTGTGCTGGTTTTGGTCCGGATCTCCTTAACAAGTATTAATATGGTGACATGTAACTAATACGGATTATTCTGTGAAACAGACAGTGGGGTAAACGTGCTGGGACTCTTGGTAGATACCTGAATTCTCAAAAATGTTGCTTCTGTCTTACAAGCATGACAAAATACAGATGCAAAATAAAATGCAATACAGGTGTGTTTTTAACCTAGGTGGAGGAAACTCGATCCAGTTTTCCTCAGCTCATCTAAGTTACTGACTGCAGAGTACACAAAACTGTAGAAATAGATGCGAAAACAGTGAGATATAGCACTGATGGAGTATAGCTGAACCTTTATTAGACAAAACCTTGTATATTTAGTATGTTTACAAAATCATATTTTTTTAAAAATCAAATGAAAGATAAACATTGTTTCCAAGAAGATTTTAAATTAAAAAATTAAATATCTAGTTAGATGGGAACTCATTACCGCCGTGTTTCAGCAGGTTGTGCTGTTTTGGTAGGTAGGGTGCTTTCTTCTCTTCCTCTGTCGCTTCAGCAGGTGTCTAACGCGTGGTACTTGGAAGTGGTGTGGATAGTGTTTGCTGTGCCAGGGCTGGACTGTTTGGCTGAAATGGATCAGCAACCAAAAAAAAAAATAAATTAAGAGGCCTTCAGATTATTACTTCTTTGGTAGAAAGGCAGATTTTAGCCTTCTGAGCCATTTAAAGTTCCTGAGTTCTGGAAATGAGCAGAGTATTTGTGGGAGCCTTCATAGGGAGCAGTGACTGGGGTGTGAAAGCGGATACTGAAGTTTAGCGAGAGGCTGGAGGCTGCGGATGCTCTTCCCGACGCAGGTGAACTGGGTCATGTTCTCTTACGGTGTGAGAAGCTGCTTTTAGCCGAGTGCTGTCTCTCGGCTGTCTTTTC
>NW_009647874.1:1644433-1657888 GCF_000708025.1 Charadrius vociferus | reverse complement strand
AGGTTACACTGGATCAGCTCCGTGGAGCCATCAGACACTGCAGGAGAACAGGAGGAGGGTTAGCAAAAGCAGGTGCTTTCTGCTTATGCTGGGGTGAGATTCTGGGTTCTGCTAGCAGTGCAGCATTTGAAAAAAATAATGCTTTTTAATTTTAAGAAAATAAAACCAAGCTGTTTGAAAAGAATTGGTCCATTTCTCTGCTGATTTAACTACATTGTGCCTATTGATATAATGGTTTTAAAAGTCATTAAAGACTGTTTTGGAACCTTTCCTTCAAAATGAGCATAGATCCTTGCAGGGTGGGAAATTTTAGAAAGGAATGGTGGTCATTAAGCATACAAACTATAAATTAAGTATACTGGGATTTTCTAACTCCATCTTTCTTGTCAAATTTAACTTGGCTGAAATAATCTTTTTTGTATACCAACTAAGTTTTTAGTCAACTATATAGTAAAATAAAGCAGTTCATGAGTAGTCGCTTCACAAGTTTAGGAGAGAAGAGGAACACAAAATCCTGTTAAAACTCACTCTACATATGGAGAGTTAAATTGGCGTATTACCCTGAATTTCTTTAGAGCATTCTGAACTAATAAAACATTTCAAGGAACAGCAATAAATTAAGCCTCCTGTTTAGCAAACCCTGGCACTGATATTGGAGGAGAGGAGTCCCAAGCATCGATTGGACTGACCTCTTGGTTTTAATGCAATAGGAACACCCTCGGCATAGCGAGGCTGCGAGTTTTTTTCCTTCCTGTTCTTACAATAGCGGGGTATTCATTACACTTGTTTTCTCCCGCATCCGTTGTGTGTCGGACTTGGCTCCCAGTGCCATCCTGGGCTACCACCGTTCCAAGGGAGTTGACTTTTTAGTTGACATCCTAATGATGTTTCAGATGACGACAAGGAAAGTATTTTTCAGCTTTTTAATGCAGAAGGAGAGATACATGGCTTTGTGATATGTTCTCAGGCTGAATTTTGATAGCTGTCATGACAACAAATCACGTGTTCATTTCCCTGAATGGATGGTGTCCCGCCAGACACACACAGAGTGTTATCAAATTTGACAGATCTTGAATGATGACATGTCAAGGATTTCGGCTTCCACCACAAGAGACTTGGGCTCTTGCAAATGCATGCTGCCAGCTGGCTTAGCAAAACTTACTGTAGGCTTTTTCTTGGTTTTGAGTTCAGGTGGAAAAACAAGTGCTCTTTGGGGTTTTGTTTGTTTTGTTTTAAATAGATTTAGTGTTTGTTGAAAATTTAATTGGTAATTTTAGATTGAAAGTTTGTTTGCTAGATTAGTAGAAGAAGAAAAAATGGTAGTTGGACTTCATCCAGTCACTTTAAAGAGGTGTATGTTTTAGATGCTTTCAGTGTTTTTAGTAAAAACTTCAGCAAAACCAGAAGGACAAGCGTTGAGTATTTTTTAAGTTGGAATCGGGCACTTTATTCACTGATTTTTCATTTTGTGTTAGTGCTATCAGTGATGACACAAATGCCCCATGCTGGTTCTGTGGGGTGCAGGGATAGGAGCTGATGTCTGTGTAGATGGGCTGCAAACAGGGGCAATGGCACAGATGGTTTGTTTGGCTTATTTTTAGCTGTTGTTTATTCGTAAAGTTGCAATTTCAGTTGGACGGCTGTTTCTGGTTTAACTGGACTTCAGAAGTCTTGTAAAGTTGGGTAAAAACTTGTAAATACTGATTTTTTTGCATGTTTTGTATGGGAGTGTTACGCTGTGTTACGGTCGGTCAGTATCCAGCACCCTGGTAACTGACTCAGATGATCTGCAAACAGCAGTTTTACATGAGTGGTGTTGTATTTATTTATTTAGAGATGTGAATTATTTTTGTTAGTGATAGGGTCTGGCTATACCTGTAACATAAGTGAATTATAAAATTGCTACTGTTTAGCTGCTGGAAGAAAGGTACCATGTTTGTATCTTTAATTAATCCTTCCTACCGGAACTCCTTGAAATCCTGTGGACATAGCAACTTTGGAAATGTAAGTTAAGACGTAGTGTTTTTCCTAGTGAGTATTGAAATTTTATAAAAGTCCGCGCTATTTTTGCAGCTTTGTGGTTTTAATTAAGAATGTTTTTGTTCCAGTCGTAAAAGAAATTGGCTATGGTATATCTTGCTTAAATGTGTTTTCCTTTAATCACTGCATGTTGAATACAAAAATATGTAGATGGTGTTTATAGGTATAAAGACATGTATTTCACATCAAAAAAAGTGTAAGCCATTTAGAGTATAAACATATTGAGCTTCACCTTTCCTGTCTTTCAGAAAAAAAGATTAAAAGAAAAATTGATGATCAGTCTCCTTCCTTTAGATTTTCAGGTCTGTAGGCAGTCTTTCAGCTAGCGCTGCAGGGATAGTATAGAAATAATTGTATTGTGGACTATTCATAAATTCACACTGTTTTGAATTCCATTTAAGTCAAATAGAGAAAGAAATTAATGCTAATATCCCAAATAATTAATGCTATAATAAAGGATCTGCCTTCCACTTGACACTGAATGACTTATGTTCCGTTACATCAGAAGACTTAAATCATTTTGAAGATTCAATATTAAAATTCTAGTTCATGAATATTAGAAATTTAATCAGATATATCAGTAAGGACTCTGTGGATTGTATTGGGTTTTAACACTGGTAATAATAAAGCTTGTGTTTAGCGCAAGTATCAAAATATGACACATCATTTTTATGTGCTCTGAGGCTCTTAAGGGATGCATGGGGAATCGTAATGAACTGAAATGTTACATACCTCCTGTGACAGAAAACTATTAAAGTCAGTGCAATGTTGTTATTGCGGCAATGTGTGTCTTCTGCCGTTAGTCCTGTCTCGTAATACTGATGGTTGTATTCCTTTAGGATCTTTTCTGGTTTTGCTGACAGGAGATCCTGGATGTTTATTTTGTTCAGATATTTCTTTCGCCTCTCTGAAACGTCAGGACGATGCAACGTTGTGGCTTTGCCAAAATGTTCATGCTTTGTTTTGTACCCATCTTTTCCCGCTGTTGCTGTGTCCCTGTGAAAAGGCAAGCATGTGCTTAGTGTGGCTAATGGTCCTGTTGGAATGAATGTCTCTTATTTACAAAACACGAAGCCAAAACGTAAGTTCATCTTTTCAAGACAAGAACGGCAGTTACACTGCAGGTCAATTCTTTTTTAGTTATACATTCTTTAACTTGTCATGACATGTATGTTAAGTTACATGTTGAACCTCTGCCTGCAGCATCACATAGCCAGCTTATTTTTAGAGACAGACTTTACATCTATACATTGTGTATTGCATTACTCTATCAGCAGTCCCATAAAGTCAGTGGGACTGCTAGTGGTTTAATGTTGTTTAATGAATGGTAATACTGAGATGTTAAAAAAGAGGGATGGATCAGGCAGTGCTTGATAGAATGCCTGCTTAAGTTGATGGGAAAAGGAAGTTAGTTCCTCACGGGGAAACCAGGGAATGGTTTAGTTTGGTGTTTAGTTTTAAAATATGAAAATCTAGAATTTAAACCAGAATTAATCATGCCCGCTGGTCAGCCTTCATCTCAGCCAGGTTGGGGGGTGTGTGTGGAAAACCAGGTGTTGCCTTTCAAGCCCCAACCTTCAGGCAGAGTCATCCTTGCCCGCAGGTGAGTCCGTGCTGTGTCTGCCTGGGCAGTGCTGGCAGGCAGCACCGGTGACTTCCCTCTGCCACCCACCCGGCTGGTGGCCCCTGTCTGCTTGCTGCTGGCCTGGCCGGGTGGAAGCAGCCCTCGGCTCTCGCTTCTGTCCTGTGTTCCTGGGAGCAGCTTCTCAAACGTAAGGGATGTGCCCAGCTTGCAAGACGCCATGCCTGGTGTTAAAGCAGCCGTATTTCGATGGGTTGTTTAAACTGCTGACACCGTCTTTCTAAAGTTGTGGTGCCTACTAGATGTAAGAAAAGCCCGACAAACCCAACCCTGTAAAACCCAACAACAATAAAAACCCCAGAACCTAATAAGAATACTTGCACTTGGTGTCAATATAATTTGTAGTTTCGGTGGTTGTGTAGATGCAGATGTAGATTTTCTAAAGGAAATACCATTTGATTTTACAAAGTTTATAAATATTTCATCTTCGTTCTACAAAAACTTCGATTTAGTTGGCGCATGCCTTGATTGTTGTGTTATCTAAACAGACGGTGATTACCTCTGCTTTGTGGCTTTGTTAGTCTTTTCCCTCCTCCTTTTCAATTTTGCAGTGTTTGCAATTGGGGAATAGCCTTTATTGTGAGTTGATATGTTTTTTGGTTGTCTGTAGTCCATTCGTATGGCAGAAACATTTTTTCAATTAAAAAAAATAATGAAATACAACTAAAAATACACCCCCACCCCCCCGTATCCTGTCTAGCATGATTACACTCATTTGGGAATAAAATGAGCAAGCTTTGACTGAAACATTGCAGTTAAAAGTGATGTTCAAAAATACAGTTAAAGAGGTTTCCGAAATGAGGACATATTTTCCACGCTTTTGAACCCTTGCATACAACATTTCTGTATGATTTTTTTTTAAACTTTTGTCTTCGATGAGTATGTTCTGGCATTGCAGTAAGGTATTGGGGTGGGTTCACGTGTGTTTCAGTCAATAAATGTCTTTCACTAAATAGGAAGAAACTTTTTCACATTAAGAAAAGTTGTGAATGTTTTATGTTGCTTTTGTATCATTTTCAGTGCGATTGTCTTAAAATACTGTAGATTTGTAGAAGGATAAAATGAGTGCCGTGGTGTCTAACCATCCTGTGGAGGCATCTGTATGTTCCTGTCACTGCTGTGTGAGGGTGACGGTCATACGTTGTCTTGAATCACGCAGCCCCTCGCTCTAATCCCTCTTTCAAAGCATCTGAATCTGCCTCCTTCCCCCGCCATGCCCCTTCTGCTCCCTTTGCAGTATTGGAGAGGTGGTGGTCATCGCCTTAGAAATACATGTCTTCTGATTAATTCACTTTTCCCGAGCAACTTAAGAGGCTGTCAGGTAGCTGAATGGCGTCCAGCTGCTGTGTTACGAAGCCTCTCGTCTAACGATCTACTGTTGAAGTTGCCGTGGAGGCTATTACTCATGTATTCTTCATGTTGAAGGAGTCTTTCCATTAAGTTAACAGCTGTGAATAGGATTTGGATGAAGATATTTTTGTTCTTGTTTTGTTGCCTCACTATTCTAAGCATGTCGTCGCACACCAGTCACAGAAATGAGGTTGTCTGCTTACTTTATCTGCTCAGGCTGGGACTAAATACAGGGTGCCTTACAGGTTATTCTGTTGAATATTGCGTTTTCATTTTCTACCTACATATGTATATCCCTGCAACCTGGTATTTGGGAATGAGTCGTTAAATCTGAACTGGATTTATGAATATTACTGGGGTCCAAATTGGGGTAGGATTTACCAGTGTGAACTGGCTTTGGACTAAAAAAAAATTGTATAAAAATGACAGTGTACTTTCCTTCCCGATGCGGTGTCCTCCTCCTGCTTGTCTACTCTTTATCGTGGGAGAGGGGGAGTTGCCGTAGTGAGAAATGTGTGATGAGGTCCAGCGCTGGATCTTAGTGCGACAGGGAGTTGGGGGTACAGCAGAAGCAATCTTGTTTAGGTTTTTCTGTTTTCCAGTAGCTGGATATTCTCCTTCTAGTAATATTTCTCCAGAATGTTGCTGTTACAAAAAAGATCTGTTTTTCTGTGCTCAAATATAGCCTGGGATTTTCAGCTTCTAGATTTGCTGTAATATACTTAGTGACAATCGCTGATTCTGAGGCTTTTACATGCAACACCAATCTGAAACTTTTGAGTTTCTGAGGTTAGGTAAAGGAAAGTGAGTCGGAGAATAGAAATCCTGAGTTTAAGGAGAGTTAGACAAGGGATTAATGATTTACAGCTAGTAGTTTTAAATGTGTAAATAGCGTGGCTTATGTTTTGGGGTGTGGGGTTTTTTTGTTTTCTTTTTTTTTTTTAAAGTTTAGGTATACCTCTGAGATTGTGGTTGTTTTTTTTTTAAGTTGTTTCTTTGTGCCTACCAGCTTTCACTGCAAAGTGGGCATAATGGAGGTTCCTGAGTCATTGACCCTTGTAATCAACAATTTATATATCTTCAGCTTGTTTAGCTTCGTGCCAAGAAGCAGTAGAAAAGTGATTTTTTTATAAAATCACTAGGTGAATAAACTTGTTCACAAAGGAAGGGCTTTAATTTTTCTCTGTTACGTCTAATTTTTTATCATTATGTGTGGACTTACAGAATGTGCTCAACTGAGATTGATCACTGGTGTGTGAAATGACCAAATTATAACAATGGAGAGTTTTCTGAGGTGGGTAATATATTTTCATATGTAGCTTCCAGCAATGAGTTTAATACACTGAAGGCCACATTTTCAGTGCTTCTGTTATTGAAATGTAGTGCTCTGATCGTTTTTCTGCTGAACTTCAATTTAGAGTTTCATCTGGAAAACATCCAAGGAAAAAAGGCATCAAAGCAAAATAATAAGAATTGTCTCGGAACGCAGGAAGATCTTTAAGTATAAAATTAAAATACTCAGTGAGAGCTTGAAAAAGTGCATAGAACACCTTGAAGGCTAAATCTGTAAGTAAGAAACGAAAATAGCTTTACTGGCACCTACTTTAAAGTTGTAATAGTTTGCTAACCTTGGTTACAGGAAGGAAACTTTTACATTCTTACTGTTTATAGCTTCATTTCCCATCTCGAATCTTTTGTCTTTGCTTCAGCTAAAGGATTGTTACCGTTTTAATGATAGATCCCCAAGGAGTGTATTACTACCTGCAGAGCTCTGGTTTGGTCCCCCGCTCCAGTTCAAAGCCACCAGGTGAACTCTTCCACATATTTCATCAACTGAGTTACGATACTCAAACCACATATGAATATGTTTGGTTAACTTTTCTAGGGCTTAGATTTGGGACTTTGGCAAGAAAAACACATATGTAAAGAAGCATATGCATAATTGAGAATCAGTTCTGGCTCTTCAGTGTTTTTGTTGTGCCGATGTGAGAACTGCAGTTCTAAGTACTCTTGTCTGTCTAAGATAGTTTGTTACCAGTGTAGTAATAGCCATGGGAGGATGGCAGAACGTGTGCAGCTTCAATAGCTGACAATTTTTCTGTTTTCTCAACCTACCATTAAGAATATGGTAAAAAGTTCAATTTCAAACTGATTTTGTTGTAAGCATAATTAAAGAAGAAATTTTTCTGTATTATCCAGGAAGACCTCCATATATCATTCTGAAGTAATTTGGGCTTCCCATTTGGGATTTTCCTTTCTTCGCAGCTGGTCTGGACCTGTTGAACATGGACTTGGGTGGTTCTTGAATTGTTCTGGCAGCATCAGCAGGTGGTTTCCATGCAACCTGCAAATCATATAGAAAGTTCTGTAAAGTATAGATTTTCTAGGGGTTTTGTTTGTTTTTGTTCTGCCTTGCAATGAATCTTAAAATTCAGGAAACTTAGCATACTTTGTCTGCTGGGCACAGTAAAATTTTACTGTAGCATGTGAAAGCAGCTTTTTGGCCCACCCACAAGCTCAGTATAACTGAAAAGCCCAGGTATTGTTGGCGGGGGGGGGAGACATCTGATCATCAGCCTGAATCTTAGCAGACACGGGGATTTTCTTCACCTCTTTTATTACAGAGGACTCTTATACTTGCTTTAGCTTCTACATTGTCTTTGCAGCTCAGCCCACACATTTTTCTTGCTTTTCTAGGAATAGCTTCCCTAGATGGCAACATCAGCGGCTGGCAGCTCTGTGCTTGTCATGCCTGGGGAAAAAGCCCTGGCTTTCTCAAAGCCCTCTGCCTCTGGCAGCAACGAGCAGATACACTGTCATCATTAGGAGATGTGAGTGGCAGATATGCGGTAGTCTTGTGTCTGGATGGCTGAAACGCTCATCAGCTGGAGCAGCTGAATGGATCCTGGTCTTGGATGAACATGATTGATTAGTATAGTGGAACAATGGCTGTGCTATGTTAAATATCCCAGTTGCTGCTGCCATAAGTTGTTTTAGGTGCTTGCAAGTATTCTCTCCCAGTTAGGGTGGAAATGCTTTCGAATTTCTTCCTTATGCATAGAAACCTTGCAGTAGGTCTGGATTACAGAATCACCTGCACTTCTATGCAGCTTTTCCAGTCACCTCCCCGTTCTGGATAAATTGTATACATACACGGTCTCCAAAACAAATTTTGCTATGGAATATGCACACAGCAAGTTCTTCAGAGACTCTAGGATCTACTCCTCTGGAGTAAGACTTTTCTTGACTACTGTGTGTGTGTTTCAATACCAAGTACCAACTCCAAAGCAGTTCTTGTCAACAGAGTTATTGCCATTAATTTTCATCCTTGGGTAAAAAGATGTGTGCTAAGATTACTTAGTTCCAAGAGGCAGCATGAGGAGAAAAGAGAGGAAGGTAAAACTGAGTGGGGCCAGAAAAAAGTTGAATGATTCTCCATTTCTCTGTGTCAGAAAATACCATGATCTGTGATTCCAGCCATGAAGGAAGAAAGTGAGGAGGAAAATTGTTCCCGTCATTTGATTGCTGCTTGCTAATCTGCATTTTCTTTTTTAGAAAAAGGAAAAGGATCGTTTCATCATAGATTGCAAATAGTGGAAAGCAGACATCCCTGGAGAGTAGAAATTGTAGTAGAAGGATGAATTGGTTGCTTTCTACCTACAGCACAGGACTTGCTCATTTTGGCAACAGCAAGATGTTTAGCTCAGCTCCGCCAGCTTTTTTTGAGATCTCACTCTAATTTCCTGAGTTTGGAGACTGTGTGATTATTTCAGTCAGCAGGAGAGCCTTATTTCTTTTTCAGGTTTTAAAGAAAAAATCTATTTGATAATTGTTCTATTATTTTTTTGAATGTTACTTCATAACGTGCACCATTAAACTTTGTATGCAGGAGTGGAAAGAAGTAATTATTTCTTCTTAAGTTGGTTCACACTGAAATAGCCATAAAACTCTTGATCCTGATTCTCCACTATTTTGCAGCTTGTAAATCATTTACTTTGTGCTCCAAGTGCAATGTGTTGTATACTTCTAGTATTGGTGTTGGTGTATTATTTCTACTTCAGTCTCACTTAAGGCAAGTGTAAATAACTTTTCAGAGTTGCAAAACAGTAAGGAAATGAGCCTCCACAAACCAAGGCATCAGATTTATTTTCTGGGGCAAATGAAGAGATTCTTTGAAGCCTGATCAAAGCCCAAGCTCTGCAGTTGCATATAGTATAAAGTTGGTGGTGTTTGAGCAGAATCTGTTGGCTTCAGGAGTTTTTTGGTTTTTTTTTTATTGGGGCTTTATATCTCTGGAACCCATATTCAACATATTTCTGGAAATGACAAATGCACTGCCATATGGCACGCCAGATTTCAAGCCACTCTGAGGTGCATGTGTGAATTTTAGAGTGCCTGAAAGAAATGAATGAAAACCACATTCTCAATTTTATCTATTGCCGAGCTCTGTAGGCAGAGGAGGGGGGAGGCTTTGAAGTAAATTCTGCTGGAGGGATTGCACGCTTATTTCTGAGCCACCATCCTAATGCAGCAAGGTGTGTGTGGACTGCTAGAAAACATGATGCTGCATTTATTCTGGGAGATGCGAAGAAATACTGAGCATCCTTTTGCTGCTGGTGACTGTTACTGTTTTCAATCCTTCATTTCAACCCTTCTTGTACCTAAACCTCTCTTTCAGGCTTTAATGCCTGAACTTAATTCTTACTTATTGTTGAACTGTTATTTTTATATATGCTGTGTCTCCTTAAAAGGTTCTGTATTGATTGTACTTCATGAGTAGATTTCTTAAGCTTTTGTTGGTTAGTAAAAGCTGAGGAAGCATTACTGGAGATATTCGTACCAAGGTTATTTTTAATCCTGGAGACTCTGTGAAAACTTTTTAAATGTAGAAAAGATGTTTGGGGAATTTGAGTCAGGTTTTGGTTAGGAAAAAACATCTCCTCCTTGTGAAGGGCAAACGAATAAGGTAGTTCATTATTAAGATTAGTTGTTGTCATGTAAACTTACACAAATTCTGTGAATTTTCTTCAGAATTAAAGACCGTAAATTTTGAAGTTTTCTTTATATCAAAAGCAGTAGGGGGGGAAGCTTACTTGTGACATACATAATTTGATTAATATTTTGCCACAGTAGTTGCTTAGCTGGTAGAATTTGTTAAAATTAATTCTGTCTTCCTGTAGCAATAAGGGAGAGTTCACAGGGGAAATCATGTTACTCCACTAAATCCTTTCCTTAAATTTTTTTTTTAAATGTTGTACCTTGATACAGTAATTGTTCATAACCGCTTCCAACCCACAGCCTTTATGCTCTTTGATTTGTATGAAACCCTAAGGCTTTTGATAAGATTGTGAGTTTTCTCCATGTTAGGTCATCTCCATGGTTCAGTTGAACTTGCTGTGTGCCAGTTAATTGCTGTTTCTGACCTTGGATGAAAGCGGGTGTTGTGCACTCCAGTTGCAATAAAAATGTGACGGCGAAGGGATGGTATTCAGTGATGTAAAGCTGCAGTTTTACATGTGTTTATAATTACCAACAATTCTGATGTTCTTAGTCACACAGCCTTCTGGTGGAAAAATGTTTTCCTTCCTCCTGGAAAAAAAAAAAAAAGATGCATTAAGCCATGTTAATTAATAAATCAATTTGACGAGGATGGATCTTCTGGTCAGAGCCAAGAAGCTGTGGTTCTTGCCAGTGGTGGGCAGGAGGGCCAGGAGCTGCTCCTGAGGTCTGGTTGCGTATGTTCCTGCTCCGGGCCACGGGGCAGCTCTCCCCCGTTTGAGGTCATGGTCAGGAGGGTGAACTGACAGTGGGTGGGGGATTCCTGATGCTGAGAGCATGCTCTTTTGTATGGGGCAATGGGCAACTGTCTGAAAATTCAGGGAGATTTCTAGGAGAGGAAGACTATATCCTTTCTTTTTCTCTGAATGGGCTTTTTGGGGAGGGTTTGTTTGTTTTTTTTTGTGAAATCCAACTTCAAACGATCTCCCTCTTTCTGGGATGAAGGTGGGGTTTTTTTTATAATTCAAGCAAACTTTTCGTTATGCAGAATCTCAGTTCATATCTGTGCTCCCCTTAAAGTCTTCTGGAGGGTAAATAAAAAAACCCAGCAATAAAAATACATTGTTCTTATTAACATGCATTAGGCATGTACTCAATGTAATGTTTATTTGTAATCAAGAATTTAACATTTCTGACATGCAACTTCTGTTTTTTTCGTAGGAATGCAATAAAAGACATTTTAGAGTTTTTAGCTTTACCTGTTTTACACTTAGAATGCTATGGTTAAAAATTGTTTTATTGCAGAATGGCAATACTCTTCTCAAATTTCCATCAGTATAGAAACTGATTTTTGAAATGGTTTTAGAGGAGCATTAGTGCATTGTGTATTTGTTAGTTAGGCATCTTTCTTCATACCTTCATTTGAAAACTCTTCTACTTTTTCTAGAAATGCTGTCTGTATTTGCATTTTTAAAGAAACTGAAAAATCACAAAATGAACACGTAGTCAGACATTTTAAGAGTCCCTGTGTGCTGAACCTTTTCATCTTGTGTCTTTGACTTGGATCAGAACTAACAACAAAAATTTCAGCAATTCTTCCCCTTCTGAAAGGCTGGCTCGAATTCATTAGTTTTTTATTTTATCTTTAAGGATTAGAGTTTAAGCTGTCAAATACAAAACCTTAACTAAAACCTGAGATCTTTTGGTGTAATGGTCAGTGTAGATGGTCTGTGTTTCCTTTATTGTTTATAAATTTCCTTAACTTCATTATCTCTGAAATGTCAGTATATCAATAAGGTTGTCTGCACCTAGGCTATTACCAGCCAACCCTTATTTTCTGTCAAATTGTTCTGAATACTTTAAAAAAAATCAGTTATAATTAATGGTTGTTTGTCACCAGTTTAATTAAGAAAACTAAACTCTACATAGCTCTTCTCTGTGTATTTTTCCTTCCCTGCCTGTGCAGGGAATTGCTAATTGCGTAAAATCTTTCTGCATTTTTTTCAGTGTTGTTCCTCTTACGTTGTGGCTGCTCTTGCCCTGTTTCTTCCTCCGCTTTTGCACTGCTCGACCTTCTCATATGAGCGAGTTATCACACCAGCCTCCCACTCCGTATTGCACGCAAGGTGTGGAGTCTTTACCAGCCGCTTACTAAAAGACTACGTCTGCTATCCAAGCTCTCTTTTTGAAGGCACCAGTGAGAGGCAGTTTGGCAGATCTCTCTGCAAAGAAATTAAGATGTGATTGCGTGCCGATCCAAACTTTAATCTAGATATTGCAGGTAATGGCAGTAATGAAGATGTGACAGCGTGGTCTAGCAACCAGGATATATCCCTGGCAGATTTGTATTGTTGTTTACATGTTGGTACTGTTTGGAGAAGCTCTGTAGACCTGAAGCTGAACTCATGCTGCCCTCAGGCCATTGATTTACGAATACTTTTAGTTCTGCAAGTTTTCTTTGAAACCATAGATGGGGGGGTGTGTGTGTGTTTTGTTTTGGGTTGGGTTTTTTTTAGTGAAGAATTGTTTCATAACATTTGGTGGTAGTTAGCCTGAGTCAGTCTTTCGAGTTGTGGGGGAAATCCTGCCCTGCTGAGAATTAGAGCAGTCCTGTGGTTGATTTTTGAGGACCCCACAGTCTCATTGCATTTTTCAGTGAAGCTTTTGTATAAGTACACAACCTATACAAAACCTTCCGAGTTTGCGGACATGTATGTGTTAGTCTGATGGCTCATTCTTTAATTTGACATCATAAATTTGACTGAGTAACATGTGCCAAGAACTCTTTAAAGCTGGTGTTTATGTGGATTACGTACTCTTCTGCTTGCCAGTGTAACTTCTCTTCAAGGAGCAGGTCCGGGCGCTTCTCCTGCCTCTCAGCTCTGGGGAGAGCATTGATAGGAAAGAGAAGTTTTTTGCCTGTGGGTATATTAAAGGGATGGAAGAAGAAACAATACCCGCCCTCCTTTGAGGTGATCCTTCCTTCAAGAATCTGAAGCTTTATTCAAATGAAGGTGTTTTTTCTCTGTGACAACTGAGTTTTGTTCTGAGACCCAGTGTGCTCATTTGAAGCTCCCATCAGGCTGCACTCTGCAGAAAAGAAGAGTCATGTTTCTGTGGTGAAGCTGGCCGGCTTTTTTAGGTGGCAAAGCTAAAACTGGCTTCAGAAACATAAGTTATGCAAACCGTGTAACATTTAGCTTTACAGTTTATAAATGTAGCACTGTCTTCTTTAGAACTTCATTACTGATCAGTAATAGGCATAGAAGCCCATGCTAGGGAATTTTGGCGAGTATGTGCTATGAAAGGTTGCTTTTTTTTCCCTGTCCCGTTTCCTTTGCGTCTCACCAAGTGAGATAGTCATCCACAATAAAAGTAGGTCTGAGTTGCTTTGTTCCATGTATATTTTGAAATGCTAAATATTA
>NW_009647874.1:1583965-1644372 GCF_000708025.1 Charadrius vociferus | reverse complement strand
TTGAAAAAATAAGTTTGCACATGTGAAGTTACTACAAATTAGTAAAACGTAAGCTGGGAATCATTTTTTGGCGAAGGAATGAATTAATGGTGTGCCCCATAAGGGGGCAGAACCAGTACTAGATGATGTGTCATACTTTTTGTCCTTGGTATTGCTTCACAGTGGTATGTTTATTTCTGGCTGTTGGACCATCACCAGAATTTTGAATCCTGTTTGCACAGGATGTCTGTTCCTGGACTGATTTTTTTTTTATTTTTTTTTTTATAATTTTTTTTGCTACCATATGTCAAATGTGCTAAGAACTTGAAGCTTGTTGCACAGCTTTCTTAAGGTACCTAGTGCTTCTAAAAATACAGTAGCTATAATTTAAGCACTTGATATGTTCATAGTCTGTATTTAGGCTCTAGCTTTGAAAATTCTTGGTTTTTACTGGGAACTGTTACTTTATATTTGTCAAGAAGAAAGCACTTGTGGCATCTGTGATATTGCTGATTTAAATGGAAGGCTGTTATAACTGGTTTTTCAAAGAAAAATTGTGTGTATGCTTTAGCACTCGACAGTGGAGTTCCGAGACTGTTACTCTTCAGTTTCATGGCAATAGGCTTTGTGTTATGAAGCATGTGGGATGTTTGTGCTCTTTTGCAGCTCAAGAGGTGTAACTTCCCAAGAGAATAAGTTCTTGTTACAGTATCTGTATTTGCCATCATAGCCTGCTGAAAGGAATGGTAAAGTACAATGAAAGCAAATATAATTAAAATCATGTAGAAAGGAGGAGAAATCGTTCTGCCGCCTTGAAAGTAAACCAGAGTTCTCAAAATTTTTTTAAGTATAAAAGTACAATTTAGTGTTTTCAGTTCTTTGTTAGATTTAAAACATCTAGAAACAAGATTAGAAACATCTAAAACAAGAGAGCATCATCTCTTAGCTTCATTTTCAGGCAAAGACATTTGGGTCGTGAAGCTGGCATCTTCATGTTTTTGTAAGTGAAGCCTATGTTCCTTAAGGTCTGTTACATTGCTCAGAGTTATGGTCTTTGGCTCTTGTTGTTCCATAATGTTGCCTGTCCATAGTTTTAGATACAAGATGAAGATAAATAGGAGGGCTTTAAATTGGAGCAAAAGATAGGCAAAGCAGGGGGGAAGGCATTTTAAAGATCATGCAGAAAAAAACCTATGCAAATACACTAGAAAAGACCATGTAACTGTAATATGCATGGAAAAATGCCTCCACTTTTTGTTTCCTTATCTAGCAAAAAGAGAGGGGAAAAATCAATAATGTTACTGTCTTTATAATCTCCTCTGCACAGAGAAAGCTCTGGCCCAAATCTTCTTATTCTAATTGCAGAATTGGAGCATAAACCTTGAAGTGACTTAATTACCCTCCCTACCCCCCCAGCAGCATCCTCTCTCCCTCGACCTGGAACTTTCCCATTTCTGACGGTTTTACTGACTATTGGCGTTAAGCATGTAAAGGACACAATATAATAAAATTATAACTAAAACTGTTTAATGGAATGACTGAAATATTTAAAAGTCTGTTCTTGAAACTTTGAATCTTTCTGTCCTAGCAACAAAGTGTCTGGGGAATATGTTTGAAAGTGGACAGCGTATGTTTTCCTGGCTTTTGTTTTTTAACACAGATCATGGGTTTAAATGTCAGCATGACATTTTGATTTCTAGCCTGCACGAGGAAGATGATTTAGTCAGGTCAGCTATTAAGAAACAGCCATTCAACAAGGCTCTTCTGCATCCTTCAGAGAGAGCGAGCTTTGACTGTGGCAACTACTTACTACAAATGAAGAATTTGGAATAAATGTTGAATTCACTAGGTAGTGGTTGGTAGGGCTTGCATGTGTTTTAAGCATCAAGCACCAAGACAAACAAGCCATAAGCAGAAGGCTCAGGCATTTGAGAAGCATGAAATAGTGATGGCCAACTGGCTTCTTCAAGGGAGGGTGGGAAGAAGCGGTGTTTCCCAAGTCTCCCTGCAACGCCTTGCAGAGAAAGAAAATTCAGAGCTACCTTCCTTGTAAATGAAATTTTATTAAGCTGTGATTGCCACCTATGTCATACTGTAAAGATGGTTGAAAAACGTGCTGATGCTCATTTCGTTCAGTTTATTGTCATACCGTATGGGATTTAAATGAGACCTAATAGAGTAGTAATTGGATTTGCAGTGCCTGTGTGACATAAAGGAGGATTCATGGTACTGTGCTCAGCCTGTTCTAGAGAGCAAATGCAAAAATGAAATCTCTTGTTATAAAGAACTGGCAACAAATGGATTCCTTGTATATATTCTTAAAAATAAAAAAACATAAATTGAAGCCGAAGGAATTTGTTCTAGGCTTTGCCAAAATGTTTTTGACAGCATCATTGGCTGCAGCGTTCAGTTGGAAGCTATTTTAAAGAAACTGTGTATTTTTTCATTGTAAGAAAATACTCACAGTAAAGAATATTATTAACAAGTTTAGTTAAATTATTGTGTCTGATATTCTAAGTTGTACTTTAACATCAGAAAATGTGGTAGGTTACTGATTTGAATTTGGTCCAGACTGTTAATATCCAAAATTGCTGGCTTGTAAAGGGATCTCTGTGCATGCCTCTAAAAATGATTTTGAGATTAAACGTACTGAGCAGGTGAAGATGGTAGTTGGTCTTCATTGGCACTGCTCTGAATTAAGGTCATCTCGTGCTCTGGAGTGCAACCTTGCATTTGTGTATTACCCATTTCTTTGTTCTTGAATTAATAATTCTTCTTGAATTAGCTGTACACTTTAGAACTTACCAGATTTTGACCAGAAAAGGTTCTTATTTTCAGACTTTTCTGACTATCCCTTATAGCAGCATTCCAGTACCTAATGGGGGCCTACAGGAAAGGTCGGGGAGTACAGTGATAGGACGAGGGGTAATGGTTTTAAACTGAAAGAAGGTAGATTTAGATTAGATATTGGGAAGAAATTCTTTACTGTGAGGGTGGTGAGACACTGGCAGAGGTTTCCCAGAGAGGTTGTTGAGGCCCCATCCCTGGAGGTGTTCAAGGCCAGGCTGGATGGGGCTTTGAGCAGCCTGGTCGGGTGGGAGGTGTCCCCCCCGATGGCAGGGGGGTTGGAACCAGATGGTCTTTTAAGGTCCCTCCCAACCCAACCCAAACTGTTCTATAATTCTATGACTGTGCTTAGGAAAAAAACACCCAACCCAACAGCAACACCCCTCCGGCCCCTGCCTCTAACTCTGTGAGTCTTGGCGTAAGGAGCGCAGCCTGGAATGTGCAATCCTAAATATAGGCCCATTCATAAAGAATGCTTTGCTCTCTCCTGAATTTGATATCGTGTTGATGGCAGAAGCACTCGCAATATATGTACGGTGAGTTCTATATTTACCTTTGAAAGCATTCTCTCCAGTACATGGATGGATCTGGGTTAAGAACTTGGTCTAAATCAGTCTGCTGTTTTTCGTCATCATTCACTTATAGTTATTTAAAGGTTTATTTATCGACGGATAATAGAGCAGAGGTTTCTCATTGGAACATAGTTGCTAACCAATATATATTGCTTTAATTGCTTTTTGGCGTGTGCAGTTTTTTCTTTAGTTTAGTAGTAGTCTCTTAAATAGTTTAATTTAAAAACCAGATAAACTTGTACTTATCTGCAGTTTCAAAAGCAGTTATTTTAATATGCTTGCAAGAAAGACAACAAAAATCCTTGTTTTTTTTTCTCTGAATTTAAAGGTTATTTGTCCCCCCACCTTAATCATCGTCTGTTTTAAAACCACAAATAAACAGAATCCTGTTGTAAGGTTCAGCAAACTGAAATTGCCACATAATTAAGTGGTAACATAGACACTTCCAAGGCAAAAGGGAAATCAGTGGTTACAATGGTTTAAGGAAAGCAGCGAAGGCAGCAAGAAATCATACTCTTGAATGAAAAGCCCTGAATACCATTTGTCACTGCTGCCTAATATTTAAGTGAGAGAGATTATTATTTTCTTTTATGTATGTTTTAGGTAAATTTAATTTGTCCTTCTGGGAAGTTGGCATGTTCTAGTACTGCTGTTAGTATTTTGTTGGGAAAAAAAAGTTTTGGAAAAACCAAAGTGGTAGTGGAGGGTGTAGAGGTAAGCAGAAATCTTTTTAATTACTAGAGTCAATACATCTTATTTCGAAGACATGAACCTGGAAGCTATTATCTTGGGGGCAAATTTGGACAAGGTAATTGGCTTTGACCTTTTGCCAGATGTCTAACAGTTCTTTTTCCCCTCTCCCTTGTGTCCAGATAAATGTCATGCCTTTAGGTTTTTGTTCCCTTGTTCTGGTTTCAAGTGTGGAACTGCTTATGTAGCTAATCTGCGCTTAAAATTATTTTCCATTTCGAACCCCAGTAGGACTCTCTTTTGGGGTATTCAGACAGAATTGACATAATTGGATTTCTGCCCAGATACTGTATTTAGATAGCTTTGGAGATGTCATTAATTTGACAGCTGCCATAGGAAATCTTTGTTTTGACTATTGTTACAGGGCCTGCAATGTTTCTATTGCATTTTCATTTGTAGTCTGCCACTGAATTGGCGTGATTAAAATGAGTACAATAAGACACCATCAAATGTGTACAAGACATGAAAGGGAGAAAATCAGCGCTGAAAACCTCAGAAGGTAGGCTGTTGCCAAATTTTATTTGGGTATTACGAGATTTTGGAATATCTAGTTATCTTTCAAATAGCAATAATAGCAGTGCCTGCGGCTAGGGCTGCTAACACAGCTTTGGTTCCACTGCAGTGTATCATGTTTCTCTGCTTGTTGTCAACCTAAAGCAAAGTTTCTGGGACAGTTCAGCCAAAAACTGCTTCAACAGTTTCTGATGATTAACTTGGAAGAAAATGCAGGTGTTTGGGGGCACTCTGTATTCTTCAGAAGTAGCGATCCTAGCAACTCAGGTGTTTGTTCCTTTTTGTGCATCTGAGGAACCGAGCGGTTTTGTTTTGACCTGCACATTGAAGGGCTGACTTTGGGGACTGCCATTCTGCCGTGTCCAAAGAGGACAGTCACAGTACCACAAGTCACTGACTAGCACGTACCACCTAACAAATCATGTAGGAACCAAAGCCACTTCTAAGTTCCGAGTGTTTGTCTTCCACTTACCTTTGGCTCTTCATTGTGAACCGCTTCTTATGATAGTTTTGTACTTGAACTGCATGAAGTTTGTTGTTTTTCTTCAGTTGTGCCATCAGAGGAGACTCAAAAAGCTTTAAATCTGGAATGCCAGTTTTTCCCAGCCAGTTTGATATACAAACGTATTGGAACAAAAATGTCTTGCTCCTCTCAAGGAAGATAATTTTCACCAGTGTGTTACTGAACTCTAACACCAGGTACTGTTTGAGCATATTCCACTTTCAGTAAGGGATTTTGTGCTGTGGTCTTTGTTGTCTGTCCCGTCCCGCCCCCCTCCCCCCCCCAATTTTACTAGCGGGTCCCAGTTTAACGTCAGTTTATGTGAATTCTGCAGCCCTGTGTGTGCTCTTCAACATTGTAAAGGAAACACTAAGTTTGAGCAAACAGTGAGCATTTTTACCCTTTCTGCTGTTGGTGGTGGAGAGAGATTTCCTCAACTTGCTCCCTCAGCTGGTCACTATAGTTCTCTTCACCTGAGAGCCAAGGTGCCTGGACTTTTCTGCCATCCCTTCAAAGTGAAATGGCTCTCGTTTATGCTGACAGTACTTCAGATGCAGTTTGCCTGAACAGATTAGGGCAGAGCTTGCATAGTCTTCAGAATAAGGTACTCCACTTGGACAGGAACGCCTATAGCATCCTTATATACCTGGAGGGAGGGTAGAACCCAGTCTGTTGGTGATGACTGAATTTACAGTAGGTGGGGAGTGCTCACATCAGACCTCCTTCCATCAGTATAATGCCACTTTTCTGTTTGAGGGTTTTCAAGTAATTTCTGACAATGTTTTCCTTGAGGGCATCAGTCAGGATCTGCTCCATGCATTTCCTCCAATTCCTGTATTTGCCTGGTGGTTCCAAAGACAACCATTGACCTTGACCTATCCCTCTTAACATCACCTTATCCATATATTTTAGCACTGATAAGGAGTGGCACTATTATTTTGAATTGAGACAGTGCCATTGTGGTGCAGACAAGCTACATTATTGAATGTACGCATAGAAAAGATTTTCTTTGGAGTAAGCAAGAATGAATAACTTTGCAGAACAGGAGCTCTAATAAGGGTTGAAGTCAGCCTTTAAGTTTGAATTGCCAGCGGGCCAAGTCTGCCTTACTTGACTCGATCTGTCGTATCTCTGTAGCCCCTCTTACAGTCCATTTTCTGTTACGTCTCACACCAAAGCAAATCTTCTCTAACCGTGTAGAAGTGAGATTTATTTGCTTATTCTAAAGATTTGTCTCCCTAGCCAAGAGCGGTAACCAAGCATCTCTGCCTGTGTTTCTCTGATAGTGAATTAGGGTTGTGTCCTTCTGTGGTAGCTAATTCATCGGAATCTGTGGTTTTCACTTCTCCAAAAGGCATCTGTGAATGCCTTTTTCCAGTGGAGGTGTGTGTTTTCAGTAATTTACATGTGCAGACTACTAGATTACTGTAAAGACTATATTAATATGCTGTTTCTAGTCATCTTTCACAGCCCCGAAACCCACAAGTATTTAATTAAAAGCTCTGACTCGAGAGGTTTGAAAGAACTGGTATGATTTGGTTGGTCAGATACAAAATCTTAAAATGGTTTAGGTTGGATGGGACCTTAAAGGTCATCTAGTTCCAACCCCCCATTTTAAAGGCAAAGATGCAATAGGGAAAAACAGATTTGTGAAGAAGCTGCTTGAGCCTGATGAGTTGTTAACCACTCAGGTCCTCAAAGATTCTGAGCTGATTTTACTTAATGGAAAAGATTGTCACTGTGTAGATTTTACAAACAAAAAATTAAAGTATCAAGCAGAAAAAGGTTGAAGTTCCACTGGAATGAAGTATTAAACTATATGTACAAAATACAATTTCTAAAGCGCTGAAGAAAGTTATCTAACTATAAATGCTAAGTTGTTTCTGAAAGTCAAATTACGGTCAAACCATGTCCTGAGAAGCTTGCTTAGTTAAGCACTACTTAGGGTTGAAGTCTAATCCTTTCCTTTCCTTAAAGATACTGTGCAACAAAGTTTAAGAACAGCCATGGTAGTTGTAACTCCGTTTCTGCTTATGTATCTGCAATTATAATTGTCAATTCAGGTCTTTTGGCATACATTTGTAAGGGATCTTGAGGTGCTCAGAGCTGTCCTAAGCATAAATCAAGACGTTTATTGCTTCTCCTATGTGGGCTTTAGGGATATTTATATATGCACTTACATAACCAGCTTGTAAGCCTTTAAATAAGGAAAATTAGAAATATTGTGAGTTCCTATTCCTTATTGTAAAGAAAAAATAGGGGAATTGAGATAAAATGAAGTTTTGAATACTTCACCTTTCACAGATGGCTCTTGAATAGGAATGCTTAAAAAGCTGGGGCCTTTTTGGTGGCACGGTACCTTTGAGTGAGCCTCCTTCAGATCTGCAGAGGGTGACTGAATGTGGCTTGCATTTATTTTGATGCTTGATTATCACCGTGAAAGACAGGTATATGTGGGTTTTTGTTGGTCGTGGGGTTTTTTTTGTTTTTGAGGCTGCAATATTACAGGTCCTCTCAAAGAGTTTGTAGCATTGCTGCGAGGAGGCTTCCTGGCCTCCCATTCATGATTTCTCAGCTCTGCTTTGTGGTTTGGATATTATTTTATTTTTTTTTTCTTTCTCATGCAGGGCCTGCCCTGGAAGTTTGCAGCTTAGCATAATCAAATTTGAATTAGGTCAATATCAGTAAGTATCAAGATGGAAAATCCTGCTTAAGCCAGGATATAAAAAATTTGCATATTGCAGTGAGTTTAGGTAGTAATTTGGTATCAGTATTAGGTTTTTAAATAGCTCAGACTTTTGGGGGAAACTTCCATCTGAGAGAATGTAAGTGTGTGATTCCTCTTAATAAAATAATGTGAATCTGTACAATATATATTGTAGAATTCCTAGCAGATGCAGTCACTAACAGATGTAATCCTCATTTCTTTCCCATTTAAAAAGATGCTAGTCATGCATTTATTTGGATTGCAACTACAGAGGAAGCTGGGACTAGAAGTTGCTTTTGAAATACAGTATTTATTTTAATCGTTGATACTATTTAGAAAATGAACTACTTGTGCTTCATGAGTAGTTTGGGAGGTGGTGGTTGTATGCAAGAAGATGTAAAAAATGTTCTTGTTTTTTGAAAACATATCACGTATACACAGGCGTGTGCAGAGGATACGCATTTGACTGCAGCAGTTAAATGAGAATATAGGTCATCATCGCCTCTTTGATTGCATGTGGTTTGAGTGTGAACCATGGCATGCTTTCTCTAGCGGTGTTCCTCTCCCTACCCCTGCACCCAAGTATATGTTTATTTAAAAAAAAAAATAAAAAATTGTTTGAGCAACCAGTGATACATGTCTAATCGCTTCCTCTTTGATACAAACAGCATGGCCGGGAGGTGTACTACAGCTATCGCATGCCAGATAGAAGCACGGAGAAGATACACAACTCCAGCCCGTGCACTGTTCAGAAGAGACCCAAATTTTTAGGCTAACCCTTACAGCCTCTGGTGATGGCTCCAAACCTAGGCTGCTTAAAAAAGCCCATTTAAACACAGATGTTTGCCTTTGCTTCAAGGGCTAGTCTCATTTTCACAGCTGGCACACAGGCTTAAATCTTTTCCAGCGTTTTAAGTATCTGGCAGTCTTTTCTTCATGCAAGGCAGTGAACCTGTTCTTGTGCCCCATTTCACTTGCTTCCTTGCCGTCAAGCAACTGCAGTCTTAAGAGGAAAAAAGCTTAGTTTTATAGAATATATAGCATGAAAGGATTTTAATTTTTTGTTTGTTTTCAGAATGTTATATGCACTGTAATGAAACGTTCCAATTTGCTACCTTTGTGAAACCTTAAATATGGTGTGAATCCAGTCTTGCTTTCTGTTTTCTCCCTGTGTTCTGTACTTAGTTTTAAAATGTAGTATTCAATGAATGCCTTGACTTACCCGAGTTAAAGAATAGTTGCATATTTGAACATTACCATTTTCTTAGCTTTAGAAGAAGGTAATATTCAGTGAATTTTGCAAGGATATATGTGACTTGGAGGTTAAAATACTAAGCATATACTAGAGTCTTGGATAAACTTGGTGGGTTTCTTTTTCCTTTAAACAAATTGAGGCACTGAGCTTTTGAGTGCTTAAGCTGATCTGTCTGCTGCTCCGTGAAACTGGATTGCGCTCGCCCAATTGTCTGCATAGTTAAAATATTTTGAACGTAGCTTATTTTGATGTAACTTCATTTGAAATATCTGCCTAATGGAGAAGTCTTAATGGAATACTTTAATAGCCCAAAGTGGTTACCTGCAATTGCTCCAGCGTAGTTCAGTCAATTACAAAGGGAGGCAATATTTAATGTTGGAGTGGAGCTAGATGGTGTAATGAACTGGCAGATTGCCAGCTTGATCTTCTCCACAGGAGAATTTGTATTAATGTGATGCTTTTCATTTGTTCTCCAGAAGGTCACCAGTAATACGTCAATTGTTGAATTTTATCATAGTTATCGCAGTCACTTGAATGCCTTACCATTGGAGTTAAAATTCCCACTCTGTGCAGTACAGGTTTATGGTCAGGTCATTCTTGTGTATTAGTATATTAAGTATCAAAGAGATTATTTTAGCTATTTCATGTCAGAATTTAAATAGGAGGTGGTTGGGTATTGGGAAGAGAGCCTGAGAGAATTGTCATTGAAATAGTCATTGTAAGGCTGAATCTGGATTTTAGCCATGGGGATAAAGAAAATGGGGCACATTAGAGCTATTAGTGAATGGAAAGGTGGTTGTTACTTGTAATATATTCATTACAAGATCACTAATTTATTCTTAAAGTTGTAATCGTTAAAGATTACACAGTTAAATAGAAGGTGCTTATTATATTAGATGTTACTGATATTTATCTTCTGGTGCCTGCTTGCAAGAATCAAGTTCAAACTTTTTTTTCTGACTATTCAAAAGTGCTTTTTACTGTGGGACTTGTATAGTCTTTGTGTTTGCAACACCTTGGTCTAGAAGACAAAGGAGAGTGACTGTTCAAACGTAGACAGATTTGTCTTTCTACCTTGCATGTTTGTAATTGTATGTTCATCCAGTTCGTATACTCTGCCATTTCTGTTCCTTATTGTCATCTTCTGTTCCTCTGCTCTGGGTAAGCATGGGAAATGAAGGCACTCATGAGTGGTAATGAAGTGTGGCATTATACATGCAGCAGGGTGACATTACTGCAGTAGTATTAGTATTAGGATTGAGATATGACGAATGGACATCACACTAGATGGTACAGAAGTGATGGGCACTGGTGATACCATGGGACATGAGTACCCAGCTCTGTGCCTCTGTTTACTTTGCTGCTTTTCAAAAAAGTCGTTGACTTGATTTCCCAAGTTTTCTAATGTTGCGCCAATTTGTCTTTTGGGTGGACAGCAAGTGTTTGCCATGTGTGCTCCAAGGTTTTTGAAGGTTGATGGAGATAATTTTGTACTCTCAGAGTTTAACTATTCATTCCCCATTCTGGCTTCACTATCAAATACAGCTGTCTAAAGTCCTGGTTGGTAGGACGCAGCAGCAGAACCAGAAAACCCCACCTACGGTGCAAACCCTCTGCCTGGGGGCAGATGGTACCAAACCCTAACCACTGTTTCCATTTACTGCCCTTTGAGGAGAAAGATCTTGAACTTCTGTAACTGAAAAATTGTTTTCAAGGAACATATTTAAAGTATAAGCGAATTATTTGTGGTCCAGGTTTCCATCCTGAGTTTGAGTCACTCTGCAAGTCACAACATTGCAGGCAAAGCTTTGGGCCGCGGGGGTGTATGATGGAAATTGGTTACTCTTCTGGGGAAGTGACTCTTAGTGTGACTCGTAGCAGAAAACTTCCTCTGGCTCTTCCATAGCAAAGTGAAGATTTTCACCGGGAGGAAAATAGAAACGGAGGTCACAATGCAACGGAATTGAGCCCAGAGAGGACAGAGACCAGTCTGCATCTTGCACTCGTGTGTCTGTTAGATTAACAGAGTTATATTTCAATCAAAGTGTTGGTAGGAGTGAGCTTTGCTCGTGCATCTTCCTCCTTTGACTCTTTGTGCTATTACCATTAACATTCTGAGCTACTTTTAATGTATTTTAATTGCCCTGCAAAAATAAAACCATTTTTACTGTACAGAAGGAAGTTAGCATTGTTATATTGAGATAAACACATGACTCATTCTTTTCTTATGTGTTTAGATGGAATTTGGACTCTTATTTTCCCCAACTGTTCATCCTCTCCAGTTGACTAATAAATATAAGGTTAGTTTTTCAGGTATTGATGATTAACAGTACTGTTTTTCACACTTTCAAATGCAAATTCTATATGTGAATGTGCGTTTGTGAAGGTGGGAGCAATAATTGAGAGAGGTGTTGGGTATGTACTTAAGGAACAAAACAAAAAAAATACCCCAAATGAAGTCAGAAACTTGGTACAGTACTTCGGTGGTGGATGGTAATGGGCAGAAGATTATTTGTGAGGTAGGACGGGGAAAGATGGTACTCTTCAGAAGGAAAAAAAAACAACCTGAAATGACTTTTGTTTTCTCGCTTTTCCCCCTTAATATTAAACATGTTCTTGCATTATTGACAGGAGAAAAACATGTACTACAAAATATTCAGCTGGCAGGAAAACAGATCTGCCCTGCCTCAGGGTTTTAGTGTTGCTTCATTTGTTAAAATATCTTTCCCATTTAGTTGAGATCCATCTTGTAATTTCAAATATAGAGCAGTTTTCAGTGAGAACACAGTTAAGGTCTGTAACTGGGTAGGAAAATTGGTAGAGCACAGTGTGGTTGCCCACAGTCTGGGTCTGCGGAAAGCTGAAACCCCAGGCTGGGCAGTGGGGCAGCAGGGCTCCCAGCCAGCACCCCGGCAGAGGAGAATTGGGTAGGTCGCCCTCCAGTCCCATCTGCTGCCTGCTGTCACAGGTGTGTCTTCATTCAGGCACAGAACTGGATCAGGAGACTCGGGTTTGAATAAGGCTTCCTCACAATTTGCCCTTCTCCATTTTTCCCACCCCCCTTGTGTGTTTTTCGGGAGGGCTAGCAATGCTCTGGCTCCTCTCGCAGCTGCTGGGCAGCAGGCGGGGAGCTGCCGGGGAGCTGAGGGCAGGGACTCTCTCGTGCTTTATCCCTTAACAATACATTTATGCTTAAATGTTTACCAAACTGTGGGTTTATTAGTTCGGTTACTCCACTTATTAATGAGTAAGAGTTTGAATCTCGCTTTGAAACATCTGTGTAAGGTATTTTTAATAAATTTGTCAATGCTTTTTTTCCCTCTTCATTATGATGTATGGGACCATTGAATGAATTGCTCTTTTTAATAGAATTTCTTTGGAGGATGCTTTTGTAGAGTGGCAATGGATTGGAATCTGTTCAGAGAGAACTTTGAACAAAAACATTTGTGCATGAGTGGCCTCAGGTTGAGTAGGAGTTTGTAATCTGTTGTCCTTACGAGCTACGGGCTGCAGCACAGGAAGACGTTCAGAATTTTTTCCTTCTCTTCAAATCTCATCTTAATGGGTTTACACTGCCTGAATGTGTCAGACATCGTATGGAGTTAGAAGCATTGTTAATGAGCAGAAACAAAGTTTAAACGTTTTTGAAGCCTATTCTGAGAGATAACTATTGTGGCTAGAAACACTTACCAGACCAATGGAGGCTGAGAGGGACCCCTGGAGGCTTGTGCTGTCCAGCTCCCAGCAGGGCTAAGGCCCCAGATGGGGCCATGTCTAGGAGAATTTGAGACTCCCCCAGAAGAAGGTCCGTAACTTCTGAGGGGGCATGTGGCTATGCTTAGCCACTCCTGTGGTGAAGCCTTTCTTCTTTACATCCGGTCAGAATTTCCATGAACGGAGTTTTCCAGCTCTCTGACCAACTTCACTGCCTCCCTGGGTCAGTATCTCTTGTGCCAGAGGGCCCCAAACCACACGCGGTAGTAATCCAGATGGATTACATGTCCCAAATGTGTCTGAGTGCCTCCTGGGTGGAAACAGTCAAGTCCCGCAAAACTGTGATGTACCTGTTTTCCATGTATAACAGCTTTTCCCTTTTCTTAGGAAGTATGGGCAAGTTAAACTGACTAATGTAAAACTGAAGGAAACAGTAAATAATAGTGCCTTTTCAAATGTAATCTTTCTAAAACGGGGCTGAGTTTTTAATTCAATTTATTGACTGATTTTTCTCGGTATTGTGATGGCTGAGTTTGTAGTTGCTTTCTTTCCTAGATGGTTTGGATGGTCTGCAGTTAAATTGACCTTGTATTCATTGAGAAAAGTTAAATATGAAGATGGATTCTATTTATGCTAAATAGGTGGATCAAGTTAGAGCCATTCTGTCTCCTCTTCAGCCTCCCTTAGGAGATATTGATACAATGAAAACTAAGTTACCTAGCTAAAGTTCTTTTAAGTTTAGTGCTGAAACTAAAATATGTGTTGTTTGTTGTTTCAGACAGTGGTGTACGTAACTTTGTTGGAGAGTCCTGCCTTTCACTGCCTGGATCCTTTTAACAGTGTGCCAAAGGTGAGTGGTTCAAGTTCAGTGGTTATTTTCGCAACTAAAGATAATGAGTGAACTGGATGTATTGCTTGTTTTGCTTTTGTGTAGTGTAGTACTTGTAATTTTATTTTTTTTTAAACTGCTGCATGGATGATTAAATAACAAGTCTTTTTCATTCAGTGATCTGAGACAAATGAGTTCTTACTTTCAAAAAAAGACAAGAAAAAAGGATAGGCTCAGCTTACTTATTAAGTACTAGATATTGCTACCACTGTTTTTTTGGCTCCCACCTCCTGTTACCTACTGCTTTGACTTGGGACTTTTTCGCCTGAAGGCGCTGTAGGCAGGATGTGGTGGTGTGGGAGGTGTGGAGGAGTAGCGGCCATCTGTAGCCTGTGGTGGAGCAGGCTTAATATTATTCTTTGTTTGAATTCTTAAAACTAAGTAATAACTTACAAAGTATTGAGAGGAAAGAAGGTTTGTGGGTTTTCTGTGAGACCAGAACAGAATTGCACTCAGTATGTAGAGAGTATCTTCCTGTGCTGGCCCAGAAGACCTGAGGTAACCTACTGAAGCTGATGTTTTCCATAGGATTCATTTTGTGGTAGAGTCTGACGGTCTTCTTTCTGTTAATTCATGTACCCTGTTGTCTCTTTCTAGTAACTGTAGTTGATCTCTGTGGCTTAGCAGAGATTTATTAACAGAAAGTTTTAATAAAATGAAACCTTATTACAACTGTACCAAAAAATAAAAGCAAAAAGGCAGAACTTTCTGAACTGAATGAACTTTCAGCATTGTAGTAGCTGAAGCACGGAGCAGAAGACTAGGAGTCTTAGTTTCACTCATTACTTCACCAGGTGGATTTATTATTTCTTACTCAAATTCTCTGTTTATAAAATAAAAATAATGTTACCTTCTTCAGAAGGAAGTTATGAAGACTAATTATTGACATTTTGGAGCCTTCAAGTGAAAAGCAATGTATGGAGTCCTCAGGTGCCTTGATTTTTGCTGTGAGTTCTGTTAAATGCTTGTTCAATGAAGTGTTATCAGATGTTGAAATTAGACTTAATTTGTTTAATAAAGTGCAGGTGAACCAGTTAGAATTAAAAATGCAATCCAGTCTTTAACATCTACATATGTTTTTGCAAATGATCCAGTTTCCTTCAAATTGAAAAGGAAATTCCGAAGTAGTGTCTAGAAAGTCTGAGATGCTATGATTGGCTTTTGCACTACATTTTCAAATTATCTGATATATGTCTTTAAATGCAATAGACAAATTTATAACCTTGGCATTTCCAACAGATCAGAGTACAGCCTTGACCATTTTGTATTTGTGTTTAAAGACTAACAGTGAGAAGTCTTTTGTAATAATTTTCTGGAGTAGAAACTCCAGTAAGTTTTTTTTATACTTTTTGTGTATCGTGTAGGTTGCAAAATTAAAATGTTCTTGAAATGGCTGTTAATGTGAAAACAAAACACACAATCCTAAAGCCAATGGTTAATCTATTAACTATAGACTTAAACATACTAAAATTATTCTGATTTTTCTACTAAAATTTCTACTCAAAATTAAGGTTGTATTTTACTGTGGCCCAAATTTTGTATTGCGTACAAGCAAAGTTTTCAATGTCTTAGTACTCAGCGGATTTGCTAAACTGCGATCAGATGTCAATGGCTACAGTACCACAACATTTGATGGAAAGCCTGGTCTGTAAAGGTACTCAAAACAACCGTGACACAAATGTGCTCCTCACGTTATGAGACTGGGGACCTGCTCACAGCTTCTGAAAGACTGATCCTCCTCCTCATTTAAAGAGGAAAAAGCACCACAGACATTTCAAAGTGATGCAACCGTCTGTAATGCAGTATCAGAATATTTCTTGGTATTTTTCTGTGGATCAGCATGTTTGTAGTTGTTGATTTTTGAGGATTTTAAATCCAAGGAAAACAATGCCTATTATTAGTGTTTTCTACGAGTGACTTATGGGAATTTTTGATTCTGACAGTAACTAAGAGAGTGAAGGGTGCGTACTGAGTGGATGTCTGGATTCCTTTCCCTTAAAAAAAAAAAAGTTTCCTGTAATTATGTTGATTATCCCAGATGCCTAAAGTGTTGACTTTAAGCCTTTGAATGAAAGTTTAGCATGACTTAAATATATTTACAAACATTTAGTATAATAAATGAATTTGTAGAGTACTGCCCATTATGTTATGCTAGTGGCATAATACTTTCTAACCTGTAATTGTGGACAGTAGGGAAGAACACTTTCATCCCACTCTTACACCCCCATAACCACAGGTATACCCCGCAAATACATTGATCTTCCCTGAATTATGTAATTTTAGTACTTTCTTTTTTAAATTTGTTTACTACATTTTTTCTGTTTCTCTTTGTAGATCTTGGCATGAAAATATAGTCAGGTGTTTATTTACTAATAACATTAAAATAGATTATTGAGAATCACTTGCATATAATTTTTTCCAGCTTTGATAGCTTCAGCTGCACCTCAGGTTTGTAGATATCAATGGGTACCTGTTACGGCTCACAAATGGCCTTTGCAGTAGACTTTAACTGCAATCCGTATGGATTCCTCATCAGAGAACACGGTACAGCATTCATCATTACGTGAAAATTCAGTTCAGTAAAAATAAAACAATGACCACGTTTTTCCTGGTGGAAGTAGTTTTGTGGTTTGATAGCCAGTGTGGTCTTCGGCTGTCTTCTCATCCAACGTGTCAGTTTTTCTGAGCCAAAAAAAGCTTTGCCTGCTGAAAAGAATCTAGCTTGTTGCTCATGAATATAGCTATGAGTTAAGGTGTGTGTATGAAATATACAAGTAAACTAGGGTTAAGCTTGTGCCTGAGTATATTCGTGAACTGAGCCCAAAACACACCCAAAACACAGTGACTAACCTTTGTGTCTTCACCAGTGTTCAGAGGATGCCGCTGGTAGAACTGGTTACTGACCCCCTATTTCCATGGTTTCTAAATAAACATATCCCTGCATTAACACCACTTTCAGTTAGGAGATTTGAATATGGATTGCACTTTTGAGGGACAACTCACGTGGCTTAGACTATGATCTTGAGAAGCTCTTTGAGATATCTTATGTAATTAAGCTACATCACAGGGAGGGTATCCTGAGATGCTGAAAGTGTTTGTGACTTAGGTGAGTGTTGTACATAGAGGCATAGGTCAGGGAAAGTCATCTTGAGGCTTTCGGGATGTGGGGTGTGGGAGCAGTCCTTGTGCCAGCACTGTGTAGTGCGATAGGGCCGTATCAGCACAGGAACGGGTCAGTAATCCCAAACCCTCCTGAAGGAGGAGGCAGATTAGCAGCTGAGGCCGACGTCACCAAGTTATTCCAAGATCTCACTGCCCCATAACAGGAGCTGTTGTCATCTCCTGCTTGCAAATGCCTGCTGGAGATGCCCTCCCCTCAGGTTTCTGAGGGGTGCCGTGCCTGTTTTGTAGCTCTGTAGGGCCGACTGCTTGAGCTGGTGCTGTGCAGAAGCAAGCATGCAGCCAGTGTTGGCGTAGGTCAGTTATAACATCAGTTGAAGGCTTGTTCCTCCATTTCATAGTGGCTGGAAGGCAGTTCTTCTGGTGTGGAGGCTTTGAGGGAACTTCAAATGATTCATTGTTCGTCTTAGAATTGGTGTGTAGTAGAAATACTGCTAAAACTGTAAATGTGTGCATTTCCAGTAGTGGTCTTAACATATTCCATATAGCATCACATTCGAATGGTATGTATTACATCAAATGTATTATGATATTAAAAAACAATTCAGCTTGCTGAAATACTGCCTCTTAATGAATAGGAAGAGACTATACACGCATTTCCATCTCATTTTGTATCTGGTGAATGGATTTGTGTGTGTTACCCAGAAGCGCTGAAATTGGTGGATTTCATAGAACAGAAAATATTTAAAGGTTAGTGTGGTATATTTGCTGTGGAATTCTGTTTCTAATAACTTGGTTAATTAATCTTGGATTACGATTACTGTTTGCGCTGTAGTAACAAAGCTCAAATTGTACTAAGCAGAGAGGACTGAGAAAACGAGCTTGTTGTGTTGTTTATTTTTTTAAGCCAGTAGTAACATGAAGCGTAGAATACCGTGCATACAGATACAAACCTTTTACAGTCTATTTTTCTTTCCCTGATTTGAAGTTTGAGAGTCTCGTTTTAAGGCATCACAGGCTCCTTGCAGTCTCCTGGGTTTAACCCCCTCTTTCCTTTGTGTTCTCTCTTCACACCCTTTTGTTTCAGGGATCCCCTGCAGCTTCTCATCTTATCCCTTCTTATTTTGTAGGCTGTTGTCTGTGTCAGCTGCTTTTAGTTGTTCCCCATAATACAACCTCTGTGCAGCTTATTTTCTACCTGCTCTGTCACCCTCTTCCCCTCTCCCCCCCTCGTTTCTTTTAAATGAACCTACTCTGTTTTTTTTGATTCAGCAGCTGTATGTGCAATCCTTCCAGCAAATCCCTTGCTACTGTCATTGCTACTCATGCTGGTTTTTTTTCCTCACTAGTCTGAGTCCTTGCATTTATTTTTAGCACTTCTTTTCCCTGTGATGACTTGTTCTACCTCTTCCTGCTATCCTATAAAATTTACCTGCATCCTAATTATTTTTTTATGTGAAATACTGACGTCTTAACAGACATGTTCCTATATGCAAGTTAAATGTCTGCTCTGATGCAAGCAAGCTATTGCAGGTGATGCCAGAGAGATCCTTTGCCTGAAGCAGCAGGTAGTTTGAGGGACGTGGATTTTCCCAAGAGGCTGATTTTGAATTCTCTATCTTGCACCAAAATCAGTAGCTTTTTGTCTTTCTGTGCTTAGCACATTCCCTGATAAGCTGGGGTGTCTCATACCATTAGTTCTCCAGTTATCGCATACCAGCCCAAAAAATGCTGTTCAATGAGGATTAGACCTCTCTTTATATTTGATTTCTGAGTTTGTCTTTCAAGATTAAACAGAGTGTTAGTTTTCCTTAGTTCTCCCTCAAGATTAGTGGATGGCATTTTTCTGTCAGCGCTGGATTTGTATAGGATCTGGAAAGGTATGTTCCATTGTTGCTATAGAGTGCTGGTTTATGATGATGATCATCATCATCATCATAATGTTTGGTAAATAAAAGCGTTTATCTCAAAAGAAAAGGGTGTAACATCCTTAGGTTTACTTAAATCAGTAGGTTGTTGTGATCTGCTTCCTGGCTGGGGTTCAGGAGAAGCAGAAGAAAATGACGGTATAAAGCAGGCCACTGGTCACACTAAGGATTCTGGCCTGTAAGTGGTGGCTGGGCATCTCCGCATCCTGAGTCAGTACCCTGACTAATTCTGTAGAATCGTTAAAAATAGGAGTAAGAAAAACTGAGGGCAGCATTTGATGCAGTGACACAGTTCTACTTACCTTTTTGGAACTGAAGCTTTGTTTCAGTTTGAGGTTTTGAACTTAAATGTTATTACACACTAGAGGAGCAGGAACAAGGCATCAAATAACACTTCAGCCCAAGACATGTTCCTCAGAGCTTAATTTTCAACAAGGAGCTTAAGAACAAGAACAAATAAAATAAAAATGCTTGGTATTAGTCCCTTGAAGCATTCAGAGGTTCTGTGGTGCAGGAAAGGAAAAGGGATATTACTTCTGTGAGTTCTCCTGGAGGTCCAGGGGGAGAGGGGATGTGTCTTCCCCCTTCTCCCTATTCTCTTCCCCACCTTGAAGTAACAGTGAATTTTTATATACTTGCTCCTACTTTCAGTGAGCCAAAGGATTGTAACTTGCTGCTCCTTTCACACACTGCTCCACAGCTCCCAGTATTTGTGTATGAATTTTCTTTAAAAGCCTTTTTCACGGAGGCCTGATGCCGATTTGGTAACACTATTAGCTTCTGTTAGTAAGGTCTAATTCAGATAATAAAGAAGTTGTCTACTTCTGTTGTAATACTACTTATAACAGAGTTGTGGCATGTCGCTCTTGAATTTTGATGACAAGTAATACTAAGGTGCAACAAGAAGCTGTCAAGTACTAAATATTTTGTGTGGCTCTGACCTACACTTGTATATGAAATGGCATAGTGACTTTTATTGAAACTCAGTAGCAATATAAACTTTAAAATTTCTATTGATCTAGAAATAATGAGAACTCTGTGGCTGAACTTCCGAATTTCAGACCTGTGGTTTTGAACCCGTTTTTCCTTTATTTAATCTTGCTTCTAGTACTGCTATTAATCCGCACAGTGTCTCTCCATCTTTGGAAATTATTTGGCTACTATTATTTCCCTTTCACATTTGTTGATGAATTTTATTGTTATCTGGTGGGAGTGAGAAATAAAATGTGTCCGTGAGCACATGAGGATAGAACGTCTTGTCAGTGTGAGTGTACATAACATTTCTGGCTGAAAGGGAATGTGATGTGTTAGCCAAAGCCAAATGTTTAATTTTGAACCAATTTATTTATTGCAGGGAGATTCTGTTCAGAAAAGTGAGAAATTTCTGGCAGAAGATAAAACAGTCGAAGGAGATTTAGAGGAGTTTGGAAAGATTCACTTTTGTTTAAGCACCAGAGCTGAGAGTGGGAATAAAGGAGGACGAGAGTCCGGCATCGCCAGGCCACGTTGGTCTCTATTGAATGTGTATTTTGCTCATAGAAATGTAGATTCTTCTAATTGCTTATTCTTGGTTTTGGGTAACTGTTTCTATGGAAAAAAAGGGTCAGATATTCCTAGTCTCTGTCTAGTAAAAGTTTGCTTTCAGAAGCTTAGCTTTTTGAACAGCAGTTCTGGTGCAGTGGAAAATCATGTTGGGGTAGTAATAGTGGAACAACTTTTTTGGTTGTCTGCGTAAGCTGTCTTAAAGCAGGTGACACCTGAACTGCAAGGTGAGAGTTCAGAGTAAGGAGCATCTTCCTAACGTGCTTACAGCAGCCTGCGTCCTCTGGAGCATGCCTGGCAGAAGGCTTTCAGTAAATCCCCTTTCATCTTTTTGCCCCCTTCGGTGAATGGTGTTTCTTGATTTCCTGTCCCTCCCCTTCGACTGAGGAATTAACAATAGCTTGCTGCTGTAATTGTGTGGCAGAGCACTCCCGAGTACTATTTTTTGGAAGAGGACCTCATTTGAACTGGCCTATGTAAGAAATAATTTGATTGAAATAAATGAATGCTGTCAACATTCCAGACCAAAAATGCAGTCTTGACTTTAAATTTAAAGCATATAGGGCAGGCCAGTTTGAAACCTGCTTTATTTTGAAAAGTGTGAGGGGTAGAGTTTCCTCTGCACTTGTGTTTTGGGAATGGTAAGAGAGGATTCCTGTCTTGACTTTAGAGAGTTGTTAGATGGAAGGAGAACAGATAACCTTAGGGGGAGACTGGGATGGCCCTTTTTTGCTGGGCTGATACTTTCCTGTTCATGTAGCGTTATCGCGGCAGTCAGCCCAACTGACAAGAGACTTGTGAAGCTGCAGCATTTGCTCACATTTCATACAAGATCCAAGAGTGCCTCTTCATTTAAATTGTGCTTTCTCTTGGTACATGTCCGATCAGGAAATTAAAAGGATAGCTTTCTGAGTAACTGTCTCGTGGTCCAGTCTTCTTCAGGAACATGTACAGATTTATACAGGAATAAATTTAATGATATTAGTGGTTTCTTAATGAAATCTAACACCATGTCTTTCAAGCTGCCTCTTTGGTTATGTACGTAAGCACAGAATCAAGAATGATGTCTTGCATCCGGTGATTATTTTTACCTCTACTATTCAAAGACGCTGCTTCTACAAAGTAGCTTTTTACCTGAAAAGCTGTCCTAGATATGAGAAATAGGTGTTCAGTAACAGCAAATTCAAGTAAAAATCTGTGGAACTTTGCCTTGAGAGTTAAACTGAGAAGTATCTTAATTTTATTATTTTTTTTTTCACTGCCACATGCACCTTTTTATATTGGATAAAAATTCTGGTCTGGGTGACCTGGTAAGAAGATCCAGAAAACTAAGAATTTAGTCGGTATTTGAAATGACAGTAAACGGGAGCAGAGTCTGAACAGGGCTCAAAATACTTAGTGCTCTGTGAGTTGGAAGTTAAAAATTGTTTTAGTATACATATTTTTCACATTTTCCTACTGTCATGAGGTAGATTGAATGGGGTTTTTTGTAAAGCAATTGATAAATTGCTTAAGACTATAAAGTGAACATTGTCTAGAAATGGACAATGTACTCTTTTTTTTTTTTTTTTCCCCCTTAAACAGCTTTGGTTGGGAATAAACGCGTTTTTGAACTGAACAAACATCTCTTCCTTTTTCGAGTTAAAAAGTGAATATATGATATTTCTATTGGGGAACAGAAGGTCAGCAGTTCAATTTTATTTTCAGCATTTTATAGACAGTTTAAAGTGAAATCTCTTGAAAAGTAGGTAGCAGTGTTTCAAGGGATTAGCAGTAAAATGTAGCAATCCACAGTGATTCTGAGCTTTGTCCTTCTGTGCGAGATCAAGGTTAAACTTCTTATGTCTGAGGTCTGTTCTTTGTTTATACAATACATAAATGTACTAACACTTCTAGTGAAGTATAATTCCTGCAGACCATTGAATGTTTGAGCTAGGGGAAAAGAAGCAGCAATGGAAGCAAATCATTCAACCGCCTTTTTTTTTTTTTTTTAATCTTGAAAGAAATTCAAGGATGTCTCCTTTATAAAATTTCATGGTGTTCACCATATCCTCAGTGGCTGGCTGTTTTAATTTCAAGGTGAGAAATAAGGTTTATTGATAGTGAGGATGAAAGTGCATGAACAGCGATACACTTAATTTGTTTTTCCACAGAGCATGTTTCACCAGTCTGTCATATAGATAATATTACGTAAATGTCCTCTCAGTAGAGTGTCTGGTTTTTTTCTATGATCTTGTGTGCTTGGCTCCTTCCTGCCCCCTTTTTGTAAGGGACTATGGAGAGGTTGGTAGGTGTAAAATGATTTGTAATTTTGTCTTGTCTAGACACCTAATGTATGTTGTATTTTTCCTGGACCTTCCCCTCCTTCTGTCTTGTTGTGTGTGTGTTTGTTTGTTTGTTTTTTAATGTATTTCCAAATGTATAGGTAAGCTTAAATGTTGTCTGCTGGGGGGGAATGAAGAGATAACAGTCCAGAGCAACATCAACAAACATTAAGCTTATCCCTGTCTCTGGCTTAGTAGAAACACACATAAACCAATGCGGAGATGTGGCCATTAATCATCACTGCTGTTTTAGAGGCAAGATGAGGTCTCTTTTCCCCCAAAAGTTTACTTAGCTGTGTGGCTTTTCTGAAACCGCTTTTACAAGAATTCAGGAAAAGGTGAGCTGATGGTCTTTCTGACCCTCTGTCTGTACTTATTTAAATGTGAGGCAGCATTTGGGGTTCTGTTGTGTTCACTCTGCAGCCAAGAAGCATAGCCCACAAAAAGCTGCCTTCTCTCTGTCTCATGCTGTTTGCAACTGAAGGGTCTTAAGATGTCCTCTCTGTACAGTCTGGGTTTTACCATTGCTGTCTAGAATGTGGAAACCCATCCATCGCTCTTGATGGCAATGCCTTCAAAATAAAGCAACAAGCAGCTTTTTGCCCTTATAGTGGAAAAAGTCACTGCAGATCGGGTCATCCGCAGTAGTTGCATCTGCGTAGGCTGCCGGTGGAGGCAGAAGGAGAACCTGCAGCTGCTGACAGCACCTGCCTGAGCCCTGCCTGCCGATGGAGCTTGCAGCAACTGGTGCAGGATAGGGAGGTTGAGGGCAGATGGCACAAACATGCCAGGGCTAAAGGCTGGAGGAGGGGGTTGGTAGGAAGGGATGTTAGCTGGCTGTCTGCCGTTGGAGTTGCCTTATGTTCAGACTCTTTTTCTTTCCCCTCTTTCAACAGACTAAAACCAGCAGTGATAACTTAATAATTCACACTTCTTCTGTTTTCTGATAAGTATATAATAAGAGGGCATGAAAAGATGCAAGTTTGTATAGTCTTTAAGGTATGGGGAGATACCTTCTTCCAAAAATTTCATCTGGGTTAGATGCAGCACTAATAAAATCATCTAACTACAAAGGTCCTCACTCGGTGTTTTCTGCCTGGTCTCTAGAAGGTTGCCAGTACTGTCTGTTAATCTTTTTATTCCTGCTTTCCAAATGAAATAAAAATACAAATTTCTTAAAAACACCCGCCCACCCTCTGCAAACATGCTGAAATATGTTTGTTTGTTTGGGTTTTTTTAATCTGTTAAGATTGACCTTAACCAATTTCTTAATAATCATCTCATGGACTTTAGCCAGGTTATTATTATAAGCCCTTTGCCCTGTGTGTTGGTGACCATACTCAGTTTCAGTTTAGCTAAAGACCCATTAAAGTGTTTTCTCTGCAACTTCTATTGTTATCGTTATCTATCTTTTAAGCATAGGTAGGTTATTAGGCTCCTAACTAGTATTGCAAAACTTTAACATATGTTGCTATAATACCAGCTTGTTCCTGTAGAATACCAGTTTTTGTCCTTTGAAATAGAATTTTGAATTTAAATAATCTGTCAGAAGCTAAAAATGAACACTGCCTACTTTATAATAGGCATGCTGTTCCAGAAGGGGTATAGAAATATCCTTTTCTTTTTAAGTAAGACATCAAAAGATTTTTAAAAACTTAAATTTCTGAACAGCAGAGCGCTTATCACATAAATAGGAAAGAGAGTACTTACTATTATGTGTTTTAAAGACTGTCACATTGATTAAGCATTTGTATCTTGAACAGCCCCAGACCAGGAAATTTTGTGGCATAGCAGTATTACTAATGAAATTTAAAAAAAAAAAAAGAAATTGGAAAGGTTAGCTCACATGAAGGTCACAACATGAAGCAGAGTGAACATCGTATAAAATTAGGGTGGTATTGCATGAATTAATAAAAGGCCAGAACTCAGATTTGTGTTCTTTTAGTGCGGCAGCAGCCTACCTTGTAACAGCCCTGATGGCTTTATCTTTCTACCACTAGAGAGGCAGCAGGCTAAAGTATCTGCTACTTTCTGAAATAGAAGTTAGCAATTTTATTCTTCTCTGATAATGTTTTCCAGATTCTTACTGTTGTGACAGCATTGTGTCCTTTTCTTCAACTTCAGTTTTTTTCTAAGACTGTGTGCCTCAAATAATGAAGCTGTATTAGTCTGAATAATGGGCAGTTGTGACTATGAGGTGACCTTGGCTTACAAGAAAGGAGTGAAGATGTGACCTGGGGGATTGCCTTCACAGCATTTGTTGTGCTTGGCAGTCTCTGTCTCCAAGAGCTTCACTGCTGCTCTTGCCTGGTAGACACTGGTGCTATACCTTCCTGCTGGAGTGGACTTGGAGAGCTGGAAAGGTTCTTGTTGTCATCTACAGCCATCAGAGACGGTCATTGCCAAGACTGGGCTGCAGGCAAAACGTGTGTGGGTCGCGGTGAGGAGATGCATGCTTTGTGATTCCCTTTCCTTACATGGCGAGTTTACATTTTAAAAGATCATTTGCAGCAGTTCCTGCTTATTTCATCTGGCCAGGTTGATTTGTGTGATAGGCTTCATGAAAACATTGTGTGGGAAATTTTTTTACAAACATCCTTTTATATGTTATTATATAAACATATATAAAGTGAGGTTTCTTCTTTTGTTGAATGGTAAAGTGCTGTACTGACTCCTTAGCAGGAAGGATGTATTTCTGGGTGTTTCTGATCTATATCCTCCTTTATTTCTTTGTGTGTCTTATAAAAAGACTTCTAAGCCATTTATAAGACAAAAAAACAAGCTTAACTTTTGTGCTGTATTGGAGCTACGCAGAAATTCGTTACCACTAAGCTAGTCTTGAGGTTTCCTGTTTGCAGTTGTTCTGTAACGCAAGATGCAAGGCGCCGGAGTGTAGCTGCAGTGGTATTAGAGATTGGGATATCAGATACGTTGTGGGGCCGAGAGCAGCAAACATTGCTTAGAAGCTGTCAGAGGCATCCGGTTGAAGAAAGAAAACCCCAAACCTGGTGGCATTGTGCCCTGAAGCGATGCGATACAGAGGGGAAGAGGGTTTGAGGTGTGTGGGGGCGGGCTGTTGGGTAGCTTCGAGATGAAGTTACTTAGCTGGTAGAGCTCTAAATTACTGGTTAATTAAGACTCATCCTTCACTTTTTTTGAAGAGATACGGCACACTTACATTTTAGTGAGAAGTAACATCTAAAAAACCCACATTAGTGGTGTCCGTAGAAGTGGGCCGTGGCAGGGCAGTCCTGCCTGCGGCACAGGGGCCACAGCACCTTCGACGTGATTAGCTGTTCCACCAGGCTGTATCGCCCTCACAGTTTTATCTATAATTATTGTGGGTTGATTTTTGGTTTGTTTGTTTTTTGTTTTTTGGTTTTTTTTTTTTCCTAAGTGACTCATAAGGAAACGGTACTTTTGCACCTAAGAACAAATGCCTTGGGGTCTGCCAGAAAGGCTCATGGTGTCTGCTGATCCTGCCTTTGAAGCTGCCCCTGCGGCTGGGCCTGCCTGGTGGCTGGGTCTTAGTCTGTGTGGGCTTGGTGAGGCCTAAATCAGGAGCTCAAATGAAGTGAAAAACATACAGAAAAAGCAGTTTGTTCGTGCCTATCTTCCTTAAAACCCGCTTAGTAAGTACTAATTGCACATCCATAATCTGCTGGTGTGCTGTGTGGGCTTTTTGGGATGGTCCTTTGTTTCTTTCCTGTATTTTTCTTTAGGATTACAGTTCATCTGACTACTTGGTGGTGTTATCATCTGACTACTTGGTGGTGTTATCAAGGACATCCAATTTATGCTTTCGAATAAATGGCACAACTGTAACTCTCCAGAACTTCTTCATTGCTCCTAATTTTCCTCAGAGTTGACACTAAAACTGCAAAAGCTTTGTGTGGATGGTTCTGCTATCTTGGGGTGCATTTGAAGATTAAGTGTGTTTTGTTTGTCTTATTATATTTATACCCTAGTTGATGACAGAGAGGAAAATGGTTGTCACTGTAAAATAATCCCATAATGTAGAAATAAGGATTACACAATTTTTTTCTTACATCACGTGCAGGAAACTTAATGTACGGTCTAATTCTGTACTTATTCTATTGATAATATTTAATTTATTCCAGATGCCGTTTAATGACTTTTTATAGTTCTTAATGAGCTGAACTTCACTTTTTATACTGTCAGTTTGCATTTCCTGACTTGAGCTTGTTGTTATGAGTTTTTCCTTTTGAAAGAAAGGACACGGGAGAGGGAGAGGACACAGAAAACCTCTGGAGCTTTTTTACCTCACTTTTTAAAAAGGATATTCTTTTGACGAAATAATAGTTCTTTCAATGCTAAATTGTGAGAGTAGGTTGGGAAATGTAATAAAACATTCCTTCTCACAGTGGATCTATTTATTTACATCTTTGTTTACATTTATTCTTTACAGCTTCCACTCATCCTTGCTTTCAGCTTTGGAAAACTGACGCTCCTAAAGTACGACAGCGGCTTGTATTGATTGTGACTGTGTCTTCAGTTTGCGCATCAAAGTAAATTAGATAATAATCACATGCACTTACTCAGCTATCACTTTTAGTTCCATAGTCAATGCATCCTAATGAGACCTAATAGTGAAATACCCCAAATTAATTGTCAAGCTTGTGTTAAAACAGTCAGCATTTAGGCAGCCCAAGTGTGTGGGTTTTTCTCTGCTCAGGTGTCGGTTTGACGCCTCAGAACTGCATATCCAGATGATGAATGTTTGATCACTACAGCTATTGCTTTAAAAGAGGGGGGGGAGTATTCTTACAATAATTTTTGGTGCAGTGACCTCTTTACAAATAAATGTGTCCCTTGGGTTGTATTGACACACATTATATGCAGTATTAAAGTGTTAAACTGCAGAAGCAGTTAAACAAGGTGGCTTTTATGTGATCCGTCTTCATTTGTCTGAGCACCAGCAAATAGCCCATGTAACAAAGCATAGAAGGGGTTTTACTGGTTTTAACAAAGGGACACGATTTTCCATAATTTGGGTCAGCTTCTTTACTCTTTTTATGCCTCCGCATTTTGAGATTTTCTTGTAGCAACCAGTAGAAATAGGATATTTTGCTTGGTTTAGGTTGGCTTTGTTTGGCCTTTGCGTGAAGGAGATGATATTTCCCTGTTTTTTCAAACATGCATAATTTAAGTGTCAAAAATCCTGTGTTCTACTGGAAATAGCTAAAGGTATGTCCAAAAGGTGTATTCTTTTTCCACAAATTTTCATTTGAATTCCCATTTCTGTTCTTCTTAGTGCCTTTTAAGTTCTAAGTTTGGTGCTTTACTGATCGCCAAGAACTGAGTGACACAATCTGAAACAGAGATGCGCTTTTTTTGAGTCCTTTCTGTATATCAAAACTATTCATCCAGGCTGATTTAAAAAAAAAAAAACAACAAACACTAAAACAACAAACTAACCACACACCCACGCACACCACAAAGAAAACAACTATAAGTGAAAATAAAGCTTCAAACCTCCTGAAACAGGCAGGCTAACCAGAGATTGCATCTTCATAAATAAGAAAGCTTCAAACTTAGTGTACTTCAGATTAAATGATCTAATACAAGTTATTTTATTAATTACAGACTACAGTAAGCACATCTGCTTACTTTGAAAGACCCCTTGATAGAGAGAGACTTTTTTTTTTTTATTTTCCACAACTGTGTTACCTTGGAGGACCAAATATTGCCTACTTCCTGTAGCTTTTGAAAGATTAACCAAGTCGACACTGGACAGCTGGCCCATCAACAACACAGGCTGCAGGGTTCAAAACCCATTTTGATTTTTCAGAGCTTGGGGGCAGGAGAAGCAGAGGTGGTTCAGCCTCCAGATCTTAGAGGAAACCGTGATATGTCATTAGTTATCTTTTCATTCTCCCAAGAGAATTAACTAAATATTGTACAGTAATTATGTCTTACGTAATACCGTAGAGCAATTATGTGTTTTATGCACATCAATGTCATGTAAAAGCCTCCATATCAATTTAGTACCCTTCTTTCAGTGTGTCTTAGGAGGACATCCAATTCCAGAACAGTCTGTTACATCAATTGTCACTTCCTATTAATAGAATTTTTGCTTGTTCCCTTGGTGAGGGATTAAATCTCAAGCATTACTGTCAGTCATTTTTCAGCCATGTTTCTTTTTTACAAAGTAAATTGTGAACAGGGAGAGCAACTGCCTCTCTTCACACTGTGTATTTAAAGATCAACCATATCTCCTGTTTGCAGTATTAGAACTAACCGTATCCCTGAGTCTTCCTCCTGAAAGCAAGAGATGCTGCTTTTCTGCCCATTGGGTCAGGGTGTTAAACTAGTGGGAGCGGCAACTTATGTCAGCCTACAGGAGAAGATTCTAGTTCAGGTGGCATGTTGGAATGGATCCTTTCTTATTTATCATTGTGGGGGAAACACATATGGGGGGAAAGAAATAATCCGCCTTTCTTATTTATCATTGTGGGGGAAATAATCCAGGCCTGGTAAAAGAAAATGAGATCTGTGTAACAATTATATATAGTTTGATATTTAAAATAACATTACATTTCACATGAGATATTGCTAGCATGTTTACAAGGTTGTGGGAGGAAATTCTCTTAAGTTTTTCTACATTTAAGTTTCCATAATCTTTAATATTGTTTGCATTGTTCAGTTTTAAGCATTGATTCATAATGGCATAGCTGGTTGGTTGCGGGTTTTTTTTCTACCATTGCTAATTGTTGAATCATTGATAGTTTATTGGACATAATCTTTTCCTTTCTGGACTTTCTTCTGATAAAGTTTATATAGGAGCTACAGTACTAGATATTCCACTGATGTCTGCGTTTGTTCTGCCTTAGGGTTAGCTAATGTTCCTCACCTGTCTGAGCAGGCTTTCAGTAGAGTCTTCTTACAACTGACTTTACCTTGGCTGGGTTTTTGTTCACTGCCTTCCTAGCCTGGCAGGTTTTTCAGTTTTTCCCTCCCAAGCACGTTTTCTGCGTTGGAACGTTTTACGTGTGCTTCTGCAGTAGGGCCGCTGCCACTGAAGACAGGACTCCTCTCCTAACAAAACCTAAATTGGATGGAAGAAACAAAGTGGCTTATGGTACCTGAGCTCAATCTAAACTAATTGGTTGTAACATTTCAGCAAATACAATATTAGTAAAATAAATTAGTTTACTTCCACTGTTAGGAAATGCTGGCTTAAAAGGGATTGGAAGTGTGCATCAGTAGCATAGTTAATATAAGAATTACTTCTTGAAGGTCTGGATAGTGGAGTTTTGTTTGTTTGCTTGTTTAGTATGGTGTCTTTGGTTTTTTTAAAAAAAAACTGCAGTTGCAAGTTGGATTGCCATTGTTTGCTTGTTTAGTATGGTGTCTTTGGGTTTGGGTTTTTTTTAAAAAAAACTGCAGTTGGAAGTTGGATTGCCATAAAAATAAAGCAAATGACTGCTTGATACAGTAAACTAAAAACCAAGGCCATACATACATTTTTTTAAAGTGAAACAATCTTGTACTGAGAAATGGCTGTGAATTTCATAAATTTACAGTTCCTTGCGTAGGAATTTCAAAGCTTTCCACTGGTGCTTTTTAAAGTGGGAGGTGTTATCCCATTGGGTATGAGGCGAAGACTCTGTATTTCAGCACTAGGACTTTTGAGCTTTTTGAGAAGGAACATTCCAGAAGGTTGTATACTCTTAGCAGTAATGGATTTTCATTTTCTTGATGTGAAGGTGTCTTGTGTTAACATTAGGATCTGTGGGGATGCTGGTGCTTTTTGTTGTGCAGTCTATAAGCAGTATAGTTAAGAAATTTTATGGTTAGAGTGCATGTCAAGCTTTTATGGGACATTCACATGTTTTGGGAGGTTGTATTACTGTTTTTTCCTTATGTTTTTCCCCAAATCTAGTTATGTCGTTTGCTTCTAATCTTTTGTTTGGCACACAGCTGTGTTGCAGAAGGATTTCAAAACTATTAATTCTGCAGCCCCCAGTCTGGGAAACAAACGTGTCCTTATTCACATACAAGGAAATCTTAGCTCTGCAAATGTCACAGGAAGAACCTCATTGTCCTTGATGGAGCCAGTCTGATGATGTAACCAGAAGAAAGTAATTTGAAGAACTTTAGTGCTAGTTCCCCACATTTAAAAAAAAACCAACCAAACAAAAAAAAACCCTAAAAACCCCCCAAAAAACCAAAAAACCCAAAACCAAACAACAAGCTCCCCCCCAAAAAAGCAGCACAACCAAACTCCTTCTCCACACACATGCATGCAGCTTTAAATGGACAAATGTTTAGCTGCAATTATATGATGCATTTTGATTTGTTATAAATCCTGTCTCCACTTGGGTAGGAATGCTTGTGCCATTAAACGTTCAGCAAAGCCTGGAGTGTTTTACTGAAATGGGTTCTGCATGAGCGTGCCACTTGAGAAACTTGACTTCCCCACACTTCTGCCAAAATTGCATCATACAAAGGGTCTGCTTGAGAAATTACATTGTTTCTCATGCAGAGCAGCAGTTTTACACATCCACAATAACTGGAATTGTAGAAATCAGGTAGCTTGGGGCTTCCTGTCCTGAGTGAATTTCGGAGGACTGTATAGTTGATGTCGTCAGCCCTGATGTGTGGTCTCTTCCTGTGCTCTGTCCTTACCCACCACCTTGAGGAAATGCTTGGTGACTCTTACAACAGGGGCCAATTAAATTATTATTATTTTTATTTTATTTTCTTCAGAGGGATAGGAAGAGTTTAATAGCTTTCCATCAGTCACTAGTCAAATATGATGCCTAATGTGGTTTTTATTATTAATATACTGTAATATTGATAGATAATTTTAACTTGCCTGTGTTGTGAAAATAACCTTTTTTTTTGAAGTGGAGCCTTTGTGGTGGCAACATCAGCTAACTGCATTGATGGTGTCCTATTTCTTCATGTTCTCCATGTCCCCAGGAATAGTAAGAATTGACCACTTCACAATTGCTGAGATAAAACAAACCGATCTAAACTGGAGAGAGAGATCATATTGACAACACTGGCCTCTGGAACATGCTTGATTGCAGTCCCCCTGTGGCTACAGCAGCTTATCGACCTGTAGGCTATTTGTCCATTTTATGTGAGTCAGAAACCAGGGCAATTTATTGGAGACTGCGGTCCAAAGCTCAGACTCTCCTCTGTCATTGTCAGATGGGATGATTATTTTAGGGGAAAAAAATTGTTGAAGGATATAATGACTGACTTCTTGTAAACTCATCAGTTCCACATGCATAAGTCACAGCCTGTTTGAACTGTAAGGGTTGTGTTTCTTCTCAATTATTCAATTGAGAACTTGTTTTTTAATTCATCTCAGCTATGCAAACTCACATTTGAATACTGTTTTATTGTTGTATGTTCCTTTGTGTTTTCTAATTGGAAAATGAGAACTTTAGCCTGTTGATTTCAGCTTCAGATTTTCAAAAATGTTGTCCTACCTTGGCCATGAGGGGTGATGTTGCTGGTGCTTTCCAGAGCTTCGCTGTCAGATAGTTTAGCAACCATAGCTCAACACTATACGATGCTCTCCTGGAAACAAAAATGATAAGAGGAGGCTATTAATTTATAATAGAGTCCACTATTGTGTCTTTTAATTGTAGGTTAACTTTAAATAAGGGAAACACTTCTTTTTCTTTGAAAGACTAGGCTGCTGGGCTGTCTAGTGTGTAGTTTTCACAGCTTGTACTGTAGCTAAAGGGAGAAAGTGAGACTGTGTGTGTGTTTACGGATTGTAGAAGGAACCCTTCCTGAATGCAAGTGATATAACTTACATGCTGAACAGAATTTCTGAATGAGGATTGGGATTTTTTTTATTATCTTTCTGCCACCTAAACCATTCGGTATCAGAGTTCGTAGGATTGTGGACTGCTAAGAACTAGGCAACAGTGTCAATTCATGTTAAAAAGATCTTTGGACGTTAATAGTTTGAAGTACTCTGGGACCTCTTTCCACTACTCTGTAATTTAAAGGAAATCTAATCTGCTGCATTGATTTTCAAATAAATTCTCACCTCCCACTCTCTCCTGTCCTCCTCCACTTCCCTCTCCCCCTACCCCCGGCAGTGATGAGAAAATTTTAGGTAACTTTTCAGAGTTTAGAGGATAAAATCAACATGTTTTGGTTGGCATTATAATATGTTTGAATGTCACTGGTACTGGCATGGGACTTCTCTCTTCCTTGCACACTATTGTGCTCCCTCATATTATTCCCCGTAATTACTGGGATGCGTAGGAAAACGTGGAGGCATGCAGCTGTCTTTATGAAGCTGACAAATAGCTTTGGAAAAGATTGTTCTTGTTACAGGTAAGTAAAAAAAGACAACTCAGTCAGTCTTAACAGAACTCTGGCTAAGTTTCGGGTAGGGAAGAAATGAAATGCAATCGAGGGAAGTGCAGTGGGTACTCTTTACCCCATTGACTCATGCCTGGCACCGGACTGCGGTGAGCTGGGATCTTCCTGGGAGCAAAGGCTTCTCCTAAAATGCTTCCTGCACAAAACATTGTAAACACGGGCTTACTAAAGAGAGTACCCTCTTCTTGATGGCGGATTTCATTGCTGAGTTACATTACTTCTTGAGGTATTTTTAACTTCCTACTGAAAAAAAGATGGATAACTTTGTTTAAATGCAAAAACCATAGAAATCATATGTTAGGATGAGGAACTAGGGCAGAAGGAAATATAGTTTTGGAATGCTGCTATTTTTTTGCTTTTTTTTCTCAGATCAGAACTTTGAGTGCTATGTATGGGATAATTTTATAATGCTATATGCAAAAACTGAATGGGTTTTATAAATTAGCCTTTGTTAATGTATAGCTGAATAATATTTTATGTGCATTTAGAGGAAGTGAACGTAATACATTGTGACTAAAATTTACTCTCAAGGTGTTGTCATGTTTTAGTGGCAGAAAAAGAAAGAAAGGTCAATATGACTTCCTTTATTTTTAAAAGAGCAGTTCTAATCCATGAGGTTTTTCTCTGTATGGCTTTCTCATTTTTCTCTGACCCTTTTCTTGCTTATTTCAGAAGAACTCGAAGAAAAAATTGAGTAAGAATTACACGATACAATTTACCAGTGAGTATATTTTAATATTTTCTTGCAGAAGGACTCCATGAAAGATGACAGAAGAAGTTATTGTTATTGCAAAGTGGGATTACACTGCACAGCAGGACCAAGAACTTGACATCAAGAAAAATGAGCGTCTTTGGCTATTAGATGATTCCAAGACATGGTGGAGGGTAAGAAACGCGGCCAACAAAACGGGATATGTGCCATCAAATTATGTGGAGCGAAAAAACAGCTTGAAGAAAGGTTCTCTGGTTAAAAATCTAAAAGACACATTGGGTAAGTCCTTTTGTATTTTGGAAGAAGTTTAGTAGACTTGATGGGTTTCATATTGGGAATGCAATGTGCATATAAATATTTTTTTAACATGTTTGTTTGGATTTTCTTAATCCTTAGTCTGAAGTGACATGGTGGATGATGGAGGGAGGGGGAGAGAGAGCAGGGGTGGGGGGAGAGTCATGTGGATAAATCTGTAACAGGTTTTCTCACATCACATCCAGGAGAATAAGATGTTATTTTTGTTCCAGTTTGTCAGAGGTTGTATATTTTCAGCAGCTGAAGAACAGTGCTTTCACTGAAATATCAATTGCTGATTCCTCTCCTCCCATGCTAAGTCCTTGCACTCAGAAATAGAACAATGTAAACTGGATTGTTCAGCGTAGCTATCACAGCAAAGCTAAATCACTTTATGAATGGGATTATATGATGCGGCTGTGTGCAATGTCAGGGGTTAAGGTTCTGTGGTCCAACATGTTCCTTCTTCTTCCAAGTGCTTAATACGTACTCTTTTCTATACTTGCACATAAATTCTTCACAGCTGTGTATCATGCATATAAAATAATATGCCTTTGAAAATTGAGTGTATTTTGAAGAAATATATTTGGAAGTCATGTGACATGATTTTTTTTCTTTATTTTTGCAATGATTTTTAATGACTGTTTAAATTACTGAAAAATAAAGGGCTTTGCATATGGCTAGAAAAGGCTAAACATAGCAATAAGTGATCATTTTACACATAGAGGCAAAAAAACCCCTAATAGTGGTATTTTGGGATGTAATGAATAAAACAGAAACAGATGTGCACCTGGAGGTGTTTTGAGGTTATTTTTTGCTTGTGTTTTGGGTTTTGCCTGTATTTTGTGAGGCCTTACATAGGGAAAACTTACTGTGTTGCAGTTCGCTGTAGAAAACAACAGAAAAATAAGAATTTGGGATTGGACTTCGTAGAAAGCAAAAAGGTTTGCTTGAAAATAACATGACAATAGCTCGTGTAGGTTTATCACAGCTGTCCTGTGCTTGTGTTGTATCTAATAGGTTAGTTTTCTTAGTTGCTTCTTCATTACCATGTCCTCTCTTGCTGAGCTGCCATAAAGTATGTGGTAATTGAGGACTACAAGACAGGTGGCAGGCAAATAAGCTTATCACAAAGTTTGCCGTGGCAATATTTAAAACCGTAGGTGTTTCTACAGATATTCTTAAATATACTCATTACAGTGCCAGCAAATGTGATTATGCCTTTCAAAGATTTGTTTAAAGAATAAGCTCCAACATCAATTAACTAGTTAAAATCAACATGCCAGTTGTGACTTTAAGCTCCTGGATTTATGTTGTTTAAAAAATATATAGTCTAAAAGCTACTTTATGAAAGGATTGTGTTTCTGTTGTGATAGTATATCAAGTGTTTGTGTAAAATGTGGACAGTATTTGCTTGATGTAAATAAACACATTTTTATTTATATCCAACAGAAATGTGTTTAAGTGAAGGAACAGGGATGTGTTCTAGCATATATGTGTGTTTACCTCCTTGATCTTAACAAAGCTGTGTGCTGCAAGGTGCTTCACTTCACTATGGTAGCTACTGATGAAACTGTGTGAGAACAAAGTTTGGTGGTTTCATGGCTGAGCCTTTGCAAGTGTCGCATCTTCCAAACCTCAGCCCTTTGCACGCACTTACACAGGTTTTCAAGTTCTGAAGGACTGTGATTACAACCTACTGATTCCCCTGTACTTTTTCTAACAGTTTGCTCTGTCTGTTGTTTATTCAGCTGAGGCAAAAAATACCATGTGGTGGAGCCTTGCTTTTTCTTTTGCAGTGACCGCATGTACCTGCTAAGCATACTGAGTGCAAAGCACCTCTCATGCTCTTTTGTGCTCATACATCCTGTGACAGTAAGAAACTGCCTAAGCCATACCTAACCCACAAATTGGCTCAGGATATTCTTAACACCCCCCAAAAAAGTTGCTGCTTAAAAGTATTCTTTTTTTTATAGTCTAAGTGAACTGCTTAGCATAATGAAACTTATGTCTGTGCTGTGCACTGTGTATCTGTACAATTTTCTTTTTACCTTTCCTGAATTGGAGTTCTCAATTAAACTATAGTCTTTAAGTCTTGCTTGTCTTGCTGTACAGTAATTTCCTATTCAGAACAAGAGGAGCATGTGTCCTTCCTTAGAGGATCCTTTGTTCTGAGCAGCCATCAAGAATGAACTACTTTTTTTTTTTAAAAAAAAAAAAAAAACACAAAGGCTTGCAAATTGCAAGGCTGATGCTTGATCTAGTGTAACAGCTTTTGAAAGTTTTGCTGTGCCCAGTGAAACAAGTTCTTAAGTTAATGTCTCATCAAACATGCCTCTCCTCAGATCACAAGAAAATTCACATTAAAATACCCGCTAAACCCAGCATAGATGGGAGTGGCGGTCGTGACTATTAGTCCTTTAACCAAAACTGTTCAAAACTGGTTCCAACTTTGATCTTGAAGTTATTACCAAAATATCAGGTACTGAACTTAAAAAAAAAAAAAAAAAAAAAATAAAAGGGAAAAAAATAAAAGTAGTCATTTAATAATCAGTTAATAGTTAATCATAAGTCTTGTGAAATCTCAGGAGAGAAACAGCAGGCTCGTAGCTGCTTCTAGTGGCAAGGCTAGCAGGCTTTAAAGAGAGGGACCTGACATAGCTGGACCCACTTGTGGCACTCCAGCAAACGGTTGCTGCCATGGAGATGCGCTTTTCCCTATCTTTCCCTTAATCAATTACGTTTCCTTGTGTTGAAACATATTTCATCTGAAAGCATTGTTATTGCACAAATGATGTAGGGTGTTGTCTCTGTGATAGCCCATAGCTATCTCCTACTCTTAGGCTTATCCACAGTAATTACTGGTAGTTGATTTATACTTCCTTCTACATATTCAATAAATATGAAAAGTGCCAGCCATAGTTCAAGTTGTGGCAGACCCCATAAGAGCTATTAATATTTAATTAATAGTCTCCATAGTTGGCTGTTGAAGGTGCATCATCTAAGTAGTTCTTGATCCATGTAGTCTGTATTCTAATGAAAGTTTATGGCACCAGTTAATACATCAGTGTCTCGTACATAAAAAGCCAAATATGCCATGAAAGTTTACTACCTTTACAAAGTTGCCTGCATCAGGAAAACTTAATCTCATCAGAGAATGCAGTCATGCCTGTTTGATGCTGAAAACTAATTTTCCTGGAACTCTGTTGACCATCATTAATTGAATCTCAGCCCTTGAATACTTTATTAGTAGAATCCCATTAGCTTTACCATAGTTTGGCTTGCGGTTGGTGGAAGGTTAATGGGCGTGTGGGTACCTAAAACACACATCTTGATGGTTTAAAACATCAGCCTGTTTTCAGCAATTTCTTAAAGTTTCTGGAATTTCCATTGTATTTCAGCATTTTTTGAAAAGAACAGAAGCAAATAAAATGTGTTCAGACCCAGCTCTTTTGAATGTGTCGGGTGCATGTTAAAATGCTGATTAACACTTAATTAGTATATATACATTAAATCAGGTACTTGTGGACTGATAAACCGCTCACCTCAAATCTCAAATGACCCTTAGTAATTTCTGAAGAGGTACTTTTGGATCATCTTACATCTTTTTACAAAACAGTAGCCTTTCCTGCACCGTTCACTTTCTTTCCCCTTCTAAGGACTTACTCTGTTATACAATATCTTCTTTTAGTCCTGTCATCGGGGAATTTTTCCAAAACCTTCAACTTTCCTTAAGTGACTTGGAGACATTTCGAGACTTGTAATTTTTCTATTGATGGCTGACTGTTTTTGTCATCTTTCTGTTTGATATACATTACTTCTGTGCTCTTAAATCTCTTTCTTGAGTGAACTCTAATGGATACTTAACTATAACAGCCCAGTCTTAATTATGGAAATGTAGCGTATAGGCCACCTATTAAGTATTTTAAATGCTTCATCTTCTTATTCCCTTTTTTGTCTTCACTGAGTGATACTGCAACCAAAAAGTTAATGGCAATTTAGCCATTTCAAATTACTCTCTTCCTGTTTGCTCATATTGAATGAAATCTGGTAATTATTACTATTCTTAAGGCAAAAGCCAGCTTCCAGGCCTGTGATTAAAATTTCATCTTCATTCATTATAATGAAGTTTAAAATAGTTTCTTGTACAGTGTTTCTTTTGTGGGGAGGGTATTTTTTATACATTTTGATTAAGTCTTGCTAAGCAAGAGACCTCCAGCATGCATCTTCCAAACTGTAATTTTCTGTAATATAATTCTTCCCATGCACTGGGGTTGGGAAGGAATTCCCATACCCATTTGGATGGAGCGGGTGTTTGCCAGCACCACCCCCAGAGCTGCCTCTGACCGCAGCTCCACGGGTTTCCCCTTCTGCAGCAAAGATGATCTCTGCGCTTGCAGGCTCATCTCTGTCACGCTGAACAGCAACCTTATCTGAAGGAAACAAAAATAATTCAGAAGTCAGTTGTTTGTGTAAGCAAAATAAAACTTCTGCATTTTTTCCATCCCTTTGCAAGTCATTTTCCTGGCAACAGCACAGCTCCCCAGGCTGCAGCGTGCCATGGGTGACTGATGCATGCGATCCAGCAGCAGGGTGCCATTTTCATGGGAATCCACAGTTTTCTGAATGTTACTGCTTTTGCTTCACAACCAGCACTGCGTAATAGGGATTTCTTAAAGGTGTCTGGTCTTGCTCCCTTTAGTGAGCAACCACGTAAGAAACCTTGAAGACATTTCCACTCAGTTCTTGGTATGGGTTTTTGAACAGATGCCCAGCAAAAGAAAGAAGGTTTATTAAAAGGTACTGAAAGAGAGATTGGACGTGAAGAGTACAGGAGATGTGTTTGCAAAATGCGTAGAAACACTAGAGATGAGTGTTGGCAATGATGGCAAATAACAGTAATCTTGATAACATTTCACAGAGATGTTTAAGTTGCATGAGAGACTTCAAATGGCTTCTTTATTAAGCTCCTGTAAGTCAGCAAAACATTTCAGTAACTCTTTAGTTTTAATTCACTCAGTGTGCCAGATTTTCATGTGGAAAGTAAGAATTGCTGAGTGAGATGTAAAGTACAGAAACCAGTCCTTATTTGCATCGCTGTTCCTAGTACGTTATTTCAGAAGTGTTGTGAACATTCAGGAGTATTTCTTGTGTTTGTCAGCCTCTGCGGTGTCTACCTGGGTCAATCTGTAGATCTGTGCAGCAGTTCCTGAGTGCTATGTATACTGTTGCTTCCAGGAATCAACAGTTTTACACCTCCCCCCTTCTCCCTTGGTTATTTTTATTTATTTAGATTAAAATGTTTTTTTCACCTTTATAACTTCATGTTTTCCCATTTGAGACATACTTAATACCACCTTCACCATGCCTTTCTGGAAATTGCCGGGGAAGTTAGCTCTTTTTTCTTTAGGCAATCACTGCTTAATAACAAGCAGAAATGGGCAATAAATTGTTTCTTAATGCAATCTTTTCTTTAACATTGGAAAACACTGTTAGTTAAGAGGTTTAGTGCATTTCCTTTTTAGACACAAATATTTCAACTCAAATTTAAACTATGACTATCATATTTTTGCATAATGTGGTCGTGAAATCTTGTTCTCTAAATAAGTCATCAACCTTTAATACTCTGGTGTGTGGGTTAGTGGTCTTTTTTTCTTATTACTTTGTTTTTGGTTTTGAGAATTTTTTTTTTCCTTTTTAAAATATCTTAGTGGCCCAATTTCAGTAGTTCTAATGTGGTATGTCTAGTAGGTTTAAGACCTGTCTGTTAAAGGAAGTACTTCTTTGTACAAGGTGGTATTATGACATTCATGAAATCGTTTCTAAATCTTGTTCTTGAGTACTGAAATTTGGTTACTACTGAAGTCTTCACTGGTGAAAGTTACTTATGTGACTAATTATTGTGGTTTTTAACTGAACTTTTCCCAGTTCTTCAGCGCTAGTTTTTAAAGTGTAATCATGAGAAGCATACACAGTATTTCTGGCACAGTTGTAGCTATAAATTGAATCTTCTGTACTCTTTGCTTGATGAATTTGTGTTTGTTCGTCAGCAAATTGCCTTAGCCGTATTAGCTGCAAGATCACGGAAAACACATTAAATTGGTAGCATGACCAAGTACTATTTTGAAAATATTTCTTTTAGTTCTTAATTACTTGTTTTCAATTTTAGTATTTTCTGGACACCATGTGGGTCTAAAATTTACTACAGTGAAAGAATGGTGGAAATAAGAATAAATATGGTATCATTGTATAAGTACATTGCTGTATAGCACAGCCTCTTAAGCCTTGTAGAGCTCATGTTAATAAAAACAGAGCTGCCTTATAAGACAAACAAGTTATTTTGGTCTCTTTAGAACTTCAAGTTCCCAATGTTGTGGGACTTCCTTGTCACAGAGCTGCAAGACATGCTAGTCTTTCCACTCAAGAGCAGGCACTTAATAAATTTGATTTAAAAAAATAAATAACCAACCAACCTTCAGAACTTTCTACAGTATGTAGCTACTTGTCAAATTATTTATCATACATAAAGATTTATAAGAAGGAATGATATGAATTCTTTCATTTAGCCTAACATCTCTAGTTGAAATTAGCAGAAAAATCCCCTTGTAGGGATTCAACACAAATACTTGTATTTTTCCTGTTTCACTTTGTGTTGCTTTGAAGCTTTCTAGCTTGTCAGAAAATGTGGGCATAGACAGTAGTGGCACGTCTGTTGTGTCCCTTGGAGGACTGGATGATGGTATTGGCATTTTTAAGGAGTCAATATACAGGAATTTAACTTCATCTTACAGAGAGGAAGTAATCAAAGTTTTTATATACAGCAGAGAAATTCTTGCTCAGTTTCCTACAATCTGTGTTAAAACAGTTTATTCTGTGGTTGAATTTGTTCAGCAAAAATACTTTCGCTGCTGAGCTTTTTAGTTGCATTGCTCAAAGGAAGTATGTTTGTTTGTGGGGCAGCGTGGCAACAGTGGTGACTCTTCAGCAGTGATGAAATTAAGGAACATGGTTTTGTGGTAGTGAGAGAGACTGATGGGAACTCTGTTTAGGTGTGGTGTCCTTGGTGGTTTGAAGAAGGAAAAAAAAAAAAAAAAGCTGGAACAATTGTGTTTCTTTCATCATGACAGTAATAATAGGTCAGTCTGGTTGCATGGATTACTGTCATTAGATGCTGAGAAAGGAGAAATGGGAAATGCGCACAGTGGTTTCAAAACAAGAGATTTCTTCCGTTCCCATCTAGAGCGTGTGGAGTTAGGACCTGGCGGTGCCGATACCACTGGAGTGGTAGCAGGTGATTTGTATAATGAGGAATTCAAATGCTTTGCTACTTTCTGGAAACACATCTGCCTCACAGTCATCATCAAAACCTAGACGTATCTTAAGCGGATATTTTCAGTTCATTGATGATCTTTGAAGATCTAGAGACATATTCAATAGCAGTAGCTCTGCACATGGAAAATGATACAAGAAGATAATGCTGACATGGTAGAGTCTGCTGTCTCACTATCAATTTGATATATACATAATGGCAGAAGATTATGTTCAGTTTGAATTACTGTTACTATTACGCATGTTAAAATAGCTACCTACCCTGAATGCAAAACAAACTTAAAAATTAATGGTTACGGACTTACTGTATGCCTGTAAAAATTTAAATAACTTTATGCATATCAGCTATGTCCAATGAAAGTAACATTAAAGGAATTGAAGTCTCTCCTTTGTGGAACTAAGATCAGACTTTCTAAAAAATACTGTTATAATTTCTAAAGGAACATGTGCTTCAGAAGGAAAGGAAATCTAAAATTGCAGAGTAGGCTAATGCAAAAAAAAACCCCAAACAAACAAAAAAACCACCAACCCAAACCAAAAAAAAAACCAAACTCCAAAACAAAACACAAACTTCATGCTCTTTTGTTACTTGCAGCAAAAAGACTTGAAAGCAAAGAAAATTGGTAGATAATCCTGGAGAACTCATGGTACAGAGTAATGCTTCTTCTACTACTTGATAAAAGACTTTCTCTGCCAGATGTACACATCAGGCCTTTTATCTGATCTGATAAAGCCAAAAGCAACAGTGAAAGCAGAACCTGCAGCTTGTCGCAGTGGCCCCGAGCTCCAGTGCTAGCTGGTGATGGGAGCAGAAGTTTGCTCTCTTTTCAGTTTACAATTGCATGTATTACATTCTGCTGAAAGTCTGTCTTACCTGAATTATTTATTGGGGTGGATTATTTAAAGGATTTGCTGCTTCAAGTGTTTGAAACAAACATATAACGGAAACCATGATGCGTTCTGCCTTTCAGCAGATTTTTCTAATATGGTGGTTGCAGTAAAATGTTGTAAGGCTGAAGGCATAAAGAAATCTTGGTGGTTTTAGTCCACATTAAGTGAATAAATTTGTTCTTTGTATTGTATTAGAAGTTTTGTGTAATAGGTACTTCTCCCACCCTCACCATGCAGTGCGTATGCATGCTTGCAGGTACAATTTGACATTTACAGATTGCAGAACGAGTCTTTATTTTAGTCATAATTATGTTTTGAAAAGATAAAAGGATCGCTGTAACTGAATGTGGCTGCATGTTCTGGTCTCTTTGGTGGTATTACTTCCCTCAGCTGTCACCTTTGAGGACCCTTGGTTTTGCCCCTCTCCGAGCCAGTTATGTTTCATCATGTGAAACAGTTATGTTTCATCATGTGTTGGCCTTAGAGCAAGCCCAAAAATTAGCTCCCAAGGTAATTTCATTGTTCCCTATTAAAGAGAGTCACCCCATTGCCAGTAGCTCTTTCTACACCTTGTTCCAGCTGAGGAGGCAGAGCCTTTTGCTCTCTTAGCGTTAAAAGTTTGTGTCTGAACTCTCAAGTCTTTTGATGTTTCATTTTTTCCATAGAATAAAATCCTTTAAGCAATCAGCTAATTATGTCTCTTCTTCTGAGGCACTGAAAATAGAGTATGTTTCTTTCCAAGTAGTGTCTTGTACTGGATTCCTTGCGTTGGGATTTCTTCCCTTCTGTCCTTTTCCTCAGGTTCTTGGGAGGACCAAAGTCTGCTGAAGCAGCAGAACTGGGGTCACAGTGTGGGTCACCACATTGCACCCTGCTACGTAGGTTGGACCCTTCCCATAAGCACGTGCTTATGGGGGGATGCAGTAACCACAGTTCTTCAGAAAATGTGGTCTCTGTGTGCTCTGCATACTGTCCTCTCCTTTAGCTTCGCATCCTAGCGTGTGAAGGTGGTAGCAGAGAAGAAACAGTTGACAGGAGCTGATTTTGAGGTCTTGCATGTACCTTGTTTGGTGTGTATAACTGGGTCACCCTTCTAAAGACCAAACTAAGACAGCTGGCAAAAATCACTAGCCTGTCTATGTTCTTTTGGGGACACCATTTTCTGAAGAATTCCAGTGACTCAAAGGACAAGCAATTTTTCTATATTGAAGTGACAGCAGTTGCTCTTTCTACTGCCTGAGCATCATCGGGGAGTTCTTCTCACTTAGATATGGGTATTTCCTCCAATATGCCTTCCTAAGTAATTATTTCAGTATTATTTGGTCTCTCTTCTTTTGAGGCCTTGGGCTGCCTTAACGTTTAGTCTTCCAGGGTCTTTCAGAGTATTAATTTGTTTCTTTTCCTCTTCGTGGTCCCACTCAGGTTCCATTGCTTTCTGTGTCTCAGGTTTTTTGAAGACCTGAACAATAAGTGGCCATTCTGTGACATGTTTTCATATAATTCAAACAAAATTTCTAAATAAGCATTCATGACCAAAAAAATGGGCTTTGTCTTAGAATGTACAAGAGAAGATTTCCTTCCTTTTTCTGAGTCTCAAAATGTTTTGTGGAGTGCGTCCGTAACGCAGGAACTGAGATGCGTGCAACGTATGCAGAAACCCAGCATAAACCTGCTATGGGAGAGAAAATGCCCACCTCTGTTGTTTTTAAGGAGGAGGGTTCCAGTGGCAGAGATGGCTTTCTTTGAGAGTCACTTCAGCAGTGAACATGATTGTTTACTGACGAGTAGTTTTTGTCATCTCAGCAAATAGATTCAGACAGACACTGCTTTTAATGTGAATGGGTGGTCAGGTTGGCCAGGTGGGCATTCAGGGGTGCCATTTCTACTGGGTGACTATTCGTAGCTATATTTTGCACCAGAAAATTGATTTAGGACTTTGGCTGTAGACTGTCTGAACTATACACAATCATTGCCATCACTCCTGTTTAGCAGTCTTTGAGATCTTGTAAATGAAAGAAAATGGGAAGCAAAAGAAAAAAGAAAGGGAAAATGTATTTTGCTGTAGTGAAAACACTGTTTTTCTTGTACATGGGTTCTACCAATTTACAAACCTGTAAGATATTTTTCAATTGTTCATTCAGGATGTAGTTCTTCAGAACAGGAGCTAAATTTATTACTATATTACTTACTAATTCGTTATCGAGTTTTAATCTGCAAAAGAAATTGTTTTAGCCTGTGTGTGAGTCGTGGGGTTTTGTGTTTTGGTTGTGAGAGTCAAACCTCAGAGGAGCTGGGCTGGTTTGTTAAGCAAGCCATTTTCCCCTGTTACTTCCCCTTCAGTGATGGCGAGGTCTGGTTTTGCGTATGTGGTTGCAAATAATCTGAGAGCCCTTCGTTAATGAAGCTATGGGCATTGCAATTCAGAGAGGAAGTTAGAAAAGAAAAGGTGGTATTTTCTTTGCCGGCCTTTCCTAAAAGGAACTTTAAATAAAATTGGCAGTATTTATGACAGGCTTCTAAGGAGTTCTGAGGTATCCAAAGAAAAAAAGTAATATATGCCTTGGATTTTCTTGTAAGATGCTATTTAATGTTTGAAAACATTAGTATAGCATTGTCGTTCTGACCTTACCACAGAATTGCTAAGGCTTTAGATCATGCTTGATGTTGGTGTGGGCCAGCTGGAATAAAACACTAACCTCAAAGAGTAGCTGGCCACGTTACATCCAGGAGGGACTATCACAAGCTTTTTTTGATGCTGAGAGATTGCCCTTCAGTCTGTATGTGCATCGTTGTCTTCTTATGCATTTCTTTGAGTTGAGGGGCTGTGTAATTACTGCTTTGTAATTTATCCGTTCAGGTTTGGGCTTGATGATCTGAACTTCAATCTGTATTTCTAACACCTATTAAGCCTTTCATTTTCATGTACAGAATTGAAAGCAAATTTGAGCAAACAAGAAGTGAAAAGACCAAGTTAGTACTATAATCACCTGTATCCAAAATGGAATGATTCCATCTCAGTTGCTTGGAAGAGTCTTTAAATTGGAGGGTTACATTCATGTTACATTTGGGGTAGTCTATTTTGTACTTGCTGTATTTTTATTTTTTTTTTTAAATAAAAAATTGAGTGGGTTCATGTTAGTTACTTGGATTTGTATCCCAAGCTGTCCTGTGTGCTTCTTTACTTCATATTAATTCAAAATAGCTAAATATAAATCATCTTTCCATCAAATACTGGAGTAAGGAAGCGTAGGCTGCGGTATACTTACTGAGGGATAGGAGCATGTATTGGGCTAGACAATTTAGTGCACCTCATACATATTAGGAATTTCTTTGTCAATATTCTGTTAGTGTTTGTGAAGGAGAGGCAAAACAGTTTAGCTTTCCTTCTCTACATCAAGGGGATGGAAAGCGCTGGGAAGTCCTACAGGGCTACCGTGCCTTCTCCTCATACCTTATACATCTGTTCTTAGAATGATAGGGCTGCATTAGGTTTAAGGTAGTCCTAGTTTTTTTCCTTATCGGGGACATCCTACAAAGTCAAGAGACCATCATTAATAGGGTTACAAAGTAGGTGGAAATATCTTTAAATGATCTCTATTTAAAAGCAAAGACAGTGTATTTAAAGCAAGATGTCTTCAGTTTAAATTTGTAGATGGAAAATGGAACCAAATTTCTTGAGAAACCCCGTTTATTTTAAATGCCTTCTATTTGAGACCGAGACTGCTGTTTGGCTGTTCTATAGAGGATTTAAAATCACAAGGCCATTTTAAATTTGCCTGGTAAGACTTCATCTACTTTGCTTTTCCACTGGGGTAAGAACATACATGAGGTGGTTGACTTCGGATCTTATGTTTGACGCCTTTGGAAAACTCTGTTGACATACGTCCCTGTAGTACATCTTTCATTTTAACCTCTTGCTCTAAAATACTCTGGTTACTGGAAACCCGTTATCTGATACAGGAATTTGAATGTACCTTTCCCGATAATGGACAGGCATGTTTAACAGTCTAAATTACAAGAATTAATGAAAGAGTTGTTTTTAATATGGTTGTTGAGTTGATTTCTTTATGGAGGCCTCAATAGCAAATACTGTTTGATGTATGGGAAACTTTGACGCTACTTTTTCCAGTATTTGAAAAACAGTGATAAAGCAGCCTGGTTGTTGAAATGTCAGAATTTCACATTGACATTTAAAGAAGAGTTTCCATTTTCTGATTTGTTCTAGTGTGGCTTTTTTTGATATTGAGCTTCTTAAAGAAGATACAAAATGTCATTAATAGAGCTGTAAGGCTTCATTTCTGTATCACAAATGCAGTTGGAGATTGCTGGAATTTCTGGCAGTGTCCTTTAAAGAGTGCTATTGATGGAGATGTTGCTTTTAAAATACAGACTATCCCATATGGATCTTGGCCTTTGAACGTTCGCTTGGAAAATGGACGTGTAGGTGGAGGGAGAGTGGAAGGGGTAGGAGGTTGCAGACTGAAAATGTGCAGAAATAGTTGGTTTTTCTTTCTGTGTAACAGAAGAAACTTCGGTCTGCTGAATTCCTTTTTAATAAAGACACAAAGACAAATTAATATTATAAAAATAATAGTAATAAATAATGTAAAGCTAAATGAATGTCTGTTCTGTACATTCCAGCTGTCAAGAATTTATGTGTTTATGTCCATATTGGGTGAATGAATTACTTAATTTAGATCATTTCATGTGGGGTTTTTTCTTAAGAATTTTCCTGAAAAATTAATTACTACTTTCTAATACAATTTTTTTAAAAAAAAAAAAAGACACCGTACACTCTATCCTTATTAACTGTATGCATTAATATGCAATGTAATTCAGAGCCTTAGTATTAGGAGATTAATAACTTATTTGATAAACAGAAAATAATCATTTTTTAACTGCATATATGTGAAACCAGATGGAATTGCAATTCTGTTAAAATGCACAAGAAAAATCATGATTTTAAGTATTATAAATAAAAATTGCCTAAATTTTGAATAGACATTACCTCTAAATAAAAATGGGTTTTCATAAAGTTACTTGTTTCTGCAGCATCTAACACAAAACACCTGATTAGTAAATTGAATGAGAATCTCTGAAGATTTTTAGAACTAGGAGAGCTGTTCTGTAAAATTTGGTTTCATATTTGGGGGAACTAAAACGTATTGCTATCTCAGCTGAAAGTGATTTCTTCACTTTTTATATAAGTCACTAAACTTAACAGAAAGTATTTTTAAAATATCTTTTTGACTATTATTATTCAGTATTTGAACAAGCTCTTGCTCTAGGTATTTATACTGGGAGTTCTCCTAGCTTGTTTGTTTGACTTCCTTAAATTTATCAGCCTCAATCTTGTTTTGCTTGAATGTTTCAGCTGTTTAATGGAAGTTGTCTTAATAGATTATAGGAATGCTATATTTTTCAGCTCTGGAGTGCTTTGTTTCAGTTTGAATTATAATGGATTTATTTTCAAAGAAGAGAAACATTATTTTAAAAATCTGATTAAAATGAAAATATTTTCATTAAAATCGTACTGTACTTATGCCCTTTGTGGTGGCTTCTATGATAATTTTTTTTAACCATAAAGCAAGTCGTACTGTTTAAAGCATTTTATTGTAGAAGGAGAGTACACAAATTGAGATGCATTAAAATTTGTATGAAGAATTTTACAAATAACTGCTTTGGGTTTGTTTTTTTAATTCACGGAAGAATGACCAGTAATGTAAAGAAATTTCAGTTACTAGGTAATTTCTAATGCTAATGAAAGATCCTTTTTTTTCATTTTTTTCCCCCATAAATAAATTTTCAAACACTCATTCATGTTACCTTTAAAACCCGTGCTTTGACAGCCTGCAGGAGAGTTGTGGCAACGTGGATAAGGTTTAAGGCAGAAGCTGAAGTAACCATCTCCCAGAATTTTTTCCCCTTTTTCCTCCTCTTTTCAACACCTTCGTTTTTATATATCGGTCAGTTTTATACCGAATAGCTGTGAACTTAAGTGCTGAAGTTGAGCATTGTGCTGAAAGGTGTGGTCATCCAGTGCAAACTGGGAAGTTGGGCCAAGGGTGTTATCACATGGAAGGAGGGCAGTGGCGCGCAGCCCCGTGAACCACAACCCCAGCACAGGGGCTGGGGGCTGAGGGGCACCACCGTGCTCCTGCTGACCCATCAAAATCAGCACGATGTTGCATTCATCTCAATAAAATCATGCCAGTTAGTCGGCTTTTGACAGAGCTGTGCATCACGGGTTGATTTTTGGGTACTAACTTGATCGCAAAGCAAGTCTTTTTGGGGAAGGCATGGCCGGTTTGGGCAGCTTGGGGCCTGGGGGGAACCAGGAGGTGGGAAGGCAGGGTTCTTCAGTAGTACTGCCTGCCTTTCCAAGCGGGCAGAGCATCACATTTCTGTTTCTGGAGGGTTTAAAAAATAAAAGCATCTACAAAATTTAGTTTTGAGAGAGAAAACCATAATATACTATTTTCTACCCACCCTTGTTTCTGACTGTACACGTAAGTGCACTTTTAATTTAGCTCTGGTATCAGTTCCTGTGTTTTGACTAGGTGATACAGCTTAATTTCGGTTTGCGATTGAGAAAAATCTTGTATTTGTAAATAGACTATGAAAGAAAGTGGCTGGCAGTAGATGATATGCTATTAATTCAAGATGTCTATTTGATAACCTTTGTCTTACTTGAGGTAACTCTTTTGCTGATTTACAGCTTTTTAATACTGTTTAATGGATGGAAAACTAATTTCAAACATAAAAGGTTCAATCCATATAAAAATCAGTTCTGACTGATATCTCTCTCTATATATAGATATATTTATATATCTATTAATATATATAAATATAGCAATAAAAGAAAATATATAAAAAGTTGATTTTCTAATTGCCACGGGGATAGGGAAAGTAACAGCATTACTCAGCAGCATTTGCTATTATATTTCCAGCTGCATATTTAGACTTAAAACTGGCTACCCCAAAAGTGAAGAACACCATTTAGTAGAAATCTAGTCCCTTAGAGAGGAAGTAGTTTCCTAGATCTCAGTTGTATTGAGGGATTTTTGTTGTTGGTTTTGCAGTGGCAGAGTGTAGGGGGAGTCGTTCCTTAATTGCTCTCAATATTTTAATATGAAGTTGTTGGAGGCTTCTTAAGCAGTTGTATCTCTCGTTCATTCAGTGGCCGGTCCAGCCCAAACCACAACATGTGGTCTCTTTCATTGAGTTCTGGATTGAGGAATCCCGTTTTGGAAATCATTTAGTGTTGCCTTTATGATTTCTCAAAGCAATACCGTTTTCTTGTATGTGCACCTTTTTTCTGAAAGGCTTTTTTTTTTTTTCTGTGAATTTGATTTGATGCACAGGTAAGCTACAGAAAATGCTTCTGCTCATGATTTATGTATTAAAAATCAGATAAGGTTTTAGAGATACAGGTTGGGAGAATTCAGATGACGCTAGTTTTGCTTTCCAACTATTTCTCAGAAATTGGCTTAGGGTATTGAGTGACCTTTTTTTACATACAGAAGATGTGAAAATGGAAGTCAGTGATCTGAGGTATCAAATAAACTTAAAATGCATTTGGAAAAGCAATGCAACTGTTTTAGTCCATTTAAAAGTTAAGCTACATACAAGATGTAATAAATTTAGGGAGCAGTCTTGGGAGGGGGATGCTAGACAATTTGACTACAAATATCTTTAGTGTTTAATGCATGTTATTCTTAAATAGAACTTAATCAAATAAATGTGAGTAAAGATAAGCCTGTTGAGATGCATTATACAGCCGCATCAGTGAATTTGTTCTTTCACCTCTGGGGATGAGCAAAAGCAGTTAAAATACAAAATGTGGTCACTCATCAGTTTCAGGCAAGGACACCAGCTTGCAGGAACATGGAAAGACTCGTCAAGTAAGTCTCCCTAAAATTAGAAAAAGATAACTGTTTTGTAAATGGGCTTTTTCTAGTAAAGGTAGTATGTAATATAAGCCATAATTAGCAAATGCAATATGAGTTTTTACTTGTGGCAAAAGAATCCCTTTCTAGACAAGTGTTATGTATGCATTTGTTAAAGTATGTATTAGGATAAAGTTTTAAAGATAATTAAACTTGTTTATCCTGAGCACCGGTTTTCATAAAGATAGTAGCTACGTAGCCTTGTTCCAGTGCCTTCACTGAAGGCAGAAGGAGGAGAGAGAAGTCCTTCTTTCAGTTTCCGCAGGAGAAGGCTGAGCAGTCGCGGCGTCTGTGCTGTCTGACAGGCGATCAAGCTTTGGGCCAGCAGCGGGGCCAGCATGGCAGAAGACATAGGTAAGGGTAGGGCAACTGCTACTATCACGGCATCAGACCAGAAGGAAATTCCACCGATTGAGGTTTGGGGTTGGGGAGAGCTAAAGACGTTTATTTCCTGAGGGAGCTTAAGTAGCATGAGGTGGGAAGCCTGGAAGTGCTGCAGGGAGAGGGCATTGGAGGTGTGAGCTAAAGGACCTACAGGTACAATGGGAAGGCCATCACAGGGACAAGCTGGTAACGAAAGGGTGCAAAGCTGGGGTTTGCATAGTAGGGACTTAAGAGACAGGAAGCAAATTCATAGGAAACTGGTCTTCCTTTGGCTTACTGCTCGCAAAACAAGCTATTCTTTAGAGCTGCAACTGAGCGAGGAAAAGGAAGAGGGCACAAAGTAATGAGGGAGGCACGTTTCTGAGTCTCCCTAGGACTAACCTCGGGACCAGGTTTCTTTCACTGCAGAGCGGGGGAGGATTTGCAGTGGATCCCTGCTCTGGAAACAATGCTAACCATTTTTTTTTTTTTTTTTTTTTAAATCTCAGCAATATATCCACCTAAAAATTAAACCTACTCGCATCACTTGGCGACTTGTTTGTAAGAATGAAAATGAACTAGTTCAGTGTGGATCAGCTGTAGATTGTGAGCAGTGTTGTTTCCTACAAGACACTAAAACATAAAAACAGGCTTTCTGCTGCTTTGCAATGCTTTTGCTCCCACTTGTTTCCCCTCTCTTGAAAGCTAATCATTGCTTTAGGTTTCTCCTTACGACAGCTAGTTATATTACAAAGGATTATGGCTTCAGGTGAACTGTAACAAATGAGTCGGGGTGGGAAAATAGAGTTGTATTTCAGTAGTAGGTAAGTTTTCATTAAAACAAAGACAATAAAAATACCAAAATGATGACTGCCATTACATGTGTATTTGACTCTTCCAAATGTGACTCCCAAAGCGCTTGAATGTTTTGTTTTCCATGAAATTCTTTACAGGAGTTTCATTCCATTCCGACATAAGAATAGGGTTACCTTTTCAAATAGTAGTAAGTGAACATGTCTGTTAGTAGTGAGTAATGGCAGTGTTTACTCTTCCAGAGATGACTCGTGTAGGTTGTACTTCTTTTTTTTAAATGGAGTTGTGATTTTTGTTGTAGATGCATATGAAGTTTATGATCATCCTAACTTTATTCTTGCTTAGCTATGACTAGCCATCCTACTAAATTATATTTTTAGACTTGTTTCCTAAGGAAATGAAGCTTACACTAGTCATGCTGTCACAGTCAGCTGTCATCGTCCTTCCATCTGTCCACCCTTGATAACTCAGCCAATTTTAAGCAAACTTGACAGACTGGCAGAGATAAACTAACTAGTTGTCCCCAACTCATTGCCTGGGAGGGTCATTGCTGGCGTCCCTCAACTGGAGGAGACGCCAGAGCAACCCCAGCTCTTTGCTCAGTCCAGGCAGGGCTGAAAGGCAGCAGGGCACCGGGCACCATGCTTGGCTGGCCAGCCCAATGAAGGTAGGGAGGGCAACACCAGGGGAGATGGAATACACTTTGAGGGCAATTTGGAGATTGCAGTGGGGGAGCTGGAGGTATGAGAAGGACCTGGGGATGCAAAGGCAATTGTATGGTAAGGGGGCTTATTGTGGATCCTGCAGGAGATGAGGGAGGCTGAGGAGGAGTAGTGCAGCAGGAGGTGTAAGGAGAAAAACAGGAACAGATTTCCTTCGTTCTGCTCATGGAACAACTTGTTTCCTCTTCTGTCATGGACACAGTTATGAATGTAGTAGTCTCACAGAAAAAAATGAGTGGTAAATAATGTTGTGCATGCCTTTCTCTATGCTCAGCTGCAGATGGATCTCTGCGTAGTTACTTTGGTCAAACCAGCTGGAAACAGAGTCTTTGGTGCACGTCGCCGGTATTGCGAAAGACTAATCATTACCGTGCTATCAGCCTTAAAAAGTTTGGTTACATTAAATGTTAAGCTTAAAATGAAGAGCTCTGACTGCCTTTATTGGTAAAGAAAAAAAATTAAGATCCTGTTACCTACCCCCCCCCCCATGTTTTTATGGTTTGTGTTGAATGGGAATGATAGAAAGGAACATTTAAAACGTCAAGACGCAGCATTGGAAGGTTTGTGGAAAAAGATACAACTTACGAAACTCCAAGTGAAAGAAAGTGCTTGGATGATAACCTTTTGCTAAATGTTTGGACACCTTTATCAGACTTCAGAAATTTTTTTTGAGAAATTTGTTTTTCGCCTGTTTGTCAACAATTTTTTCTCTAGGTACTTCAGTTTACGGCATTCTCTTATCACACTACATCCCCATATCTCAGTTATCTCTGTGCTCTGATTTTTAACTAGTTTTCTTCTGGCCAGCTACTTCATCATCTGCTGGGTTTTTTTATTTTATTAGTTCTACTGTAATTCCAAGAAGCAGTGCTCTATATTTCCATCACAGAGCACATCAAAACCTAAGCTTTTAATCTGGAAGGTTCAATCTCGCTTTAGGGCTTTATGTAGAGTGAATCTATTGAAATAGAGTTGCTTGTTTTCCATGAAGTTATAACAAGTAATTTCCCCTCTTTCTTAACAGAACGACCCTATGTTGTGTTTGTTTATATCACCCTAATTTAATGCTCTTTAGTTCTGATACATCCTTGTCTTTTGGTGGAAAATGATCTCTAAACTGATGAAAATTTCCAGTCTTGGCAGAGATCAGAACCTGGCCAGCTTCCGATTACTGCTTGCTTGGACACTCTTTTCCTGCAATTGTCTCCCCAAGTACAATAAGCCGCTCTCCCTCAATTTGCCTGAAAGTGCAGCCACCAGCTCTCAACTGAAATTATGTAGTTGAAATGATATTAGGATGTAAGCAGTCTCCAGCAGGAAGCAAGGAGCTGCTGGGGAAGGTCAGGAAACACTTTAGGATCATCGGAATTTTCTGCAGTCTTCTGAGACCTTAAGACTGTATTAATTAATGTATTTAACCCTTCTAGGTTAGCAATCCATGTGTGGTCACATGTGTTCTGTTTCTCTGTGCTGTACAGCTAACCCTGTGAAGTAAACCAGGTAGTTTTGCACTGAACAAACAGCTTTGAAGATATTCATTGCATATGCATGTACATTTATATGTATATATATTTAAAAAAAAAAAAAACCCAACCAAAAACAAAAACCAAAAAACAACCAAACAAAAAACAACCGAAAAACGAAAAAAACACCACACTTTTCAGTAGGGGGAATGGCCAGATTAAATAGTCCTGAATTATTAAAAATAGAATAGCATGCATCTCCTATCAGTTTATTTGAAGAAACAAAAGCAAAGTCCTGTTTATTTTTTTCCCATTCAATCTGCTATAATCAGCATGTACTTATTGTGTTTCAAGTGAATCTCCCACCTGCCAGCAAGGCTCTAGGAGCATGGAGATAAGTAGAAAAGCTCCTTTTTCTCTGTTGGTTTTTGCTTTCTGTCCCCTGCGTGACATTTTGAGTGTTGCTTGGTTTGTGCTATATTGAGGCTTCATCTTTTGTTTTCTCTTCAGAACTCTGATAAGTGAATTTCACAAGAGAGGACTACTTGTTCACTTTATCTTTCTGTTTATATATAAGCTTAAGCAGTCCTTGCTGCAAAAGTTTGAGAAGTACACCAATTGTAATGTGCAGTTTTTCTTCCATATTTTCTTCCACAGACATTAGCACGGTTCCTCTAATTTAGAAAAAAAAAGTTATGTATTTAATGTTGTTGTTTCTTCTGTACACTGTATTTCATGCTATAATTAAAGCTATGACAGTATATCAGAATTTACAGATTATAGGGGAACATATGCAAATGGTCTTCCTCACCATCAGGTTTATGCTTTTATAGTACGTGACGAAATGTAGATGAAAGAGGTGTGGATTTCAAAAGGGGGCTTGCAGTTGGAAGGAGCTGCAGCTGTAGCTGCCTGGGGACGAAAGAATGAAGAGAGCAAAATGTAATCTGCAGAGAAACTTAAGCTTTTATCGCCGTGCTAGTTTATTTTTGTAGATTTTCTTTCATGTTTTGCTTAAACCAAATTAAAGTCATCGCTAAAATTAAAAGGCATGATCATTTGGCTGGGTTTTTAAGAGACATAACAGCAAGCTATGCAACCGTTCCAGTGATTAGCTGTTCCCCTAGTGAAGAAACGACTGTTTTTAAGCATGTTAAAACTCTGGTACTTGTGGGAAGGGAAGAGAGCCATTATAACGCAAATTGCTCCTTACTTAATGGTGCATCAGCTGGATGATAATCTCTTAAAGGTGTTACTGTTTCCTGACTATGTAATGTTGCAGAAGAGATCTCCGTTTAGCAGTGTTGTTAGTGACAGAGGAGCGCGTCACTGTTCGCAGCCTGGGGACGAACATTCCGAGTGACCACTTTGTGTTTCTCTCTTTAACAGGTTTGGGAAAAACCAAAAGAAAGACGAGCGCACGAGACGCCTCACCCACTCCTAGCACGGACGCAGAATATCCATCCAACGGCAGCAGCGCCGACCGGATTTACGATCTTAACATTCCAGCCTACGTGAAATTTGCCTATGTTGCAGAGAGGGAGGATGAACTGTCCCTCGTTAAAGGATCTCGAGTGATTGTCATGGAAAAGTGCAGCGACGGCTGGTGGAGAGGTAGCTACAATGGACAGATTGGCTGGTTTCCTTCGAACTATGTGGTAGAGGAGGTTGAGGAGGCAACTGCAGATTCACCCAGCTTTCTCAGCTTAAGGAAAGGCGCTTCCATGAGTAACGGCCAGGGCACCAAAGTACTCCACGTTGTTCAGACACTGTATCCATTCAGCTCCGTCACAGAAGAAGAGCTCAATTTTGAAAAAGGGGAAACGATGGAAGTCATTGAAAAGCCAGAAAATGATCCAGAATGGTGGAAATGTAAAAATTCCAGAGGGCAAATTGGTCTTGTTCCTAAAAACTATGTAGTAATCATTAGCGATGGTCCTACCATTAACACTTCCCATCCGCCTCAGATAAGCTACACGGGACCATCTTCTACCGGACGGTTTGCTGGAAGAGAGTGGTATTACGGGAATGTTACTCGACACCAAGCAGAATGTGCCCTGAACGAAAGGGGAGTGGAAGGAGACTTCCTTGTTAGAGATAGTGAATCTTCGGTAAGTGGTGCTCAGCCCGGCAGGCTTTGTAATACCCGATGCTTGGGTTAGCAAGTGTGACAGTTAATAGCTTCCCTATCTGTAGTAAAGGGCTTTTCACCCTTAAAGAAGAAGCAATGCTTAGGCGTTTCCAAGCTGTATGCTTACTGCTTGCGAGAATTGGTATGTTACTGTAATGCAGTGACATTTACACTGAAATTTAACAGCTGTGGTCTGTATTATCCAGGGTTTCTTAATTAGTGGACAAGCAGCTAAGTATTTCAGGCTGCAATTTGACTTTTGAAGTCTCCGTCATATGCAGTCCTCCTCAAATTTACAGCACTACAAGATAAAATAATGCTTGTGAATTGCAAATCTAGTCATTAATTTGATTTTCAAGCTAATTTCAAGTGGGATCTTTGCACTGGTCAGTTTTGTTCTGCCTTTAATTGAATAATAGCATAGGTTCTTTAAACTATTGGTTAAAATCCCATTTTAATGTATTTCTGCTCTACTTAGATTACTTAGGTTGTAATAAGGTAAAGTTATTATTGTTGTGTATCATAATCTTAACAATTAGATACAGAGAGGGTCAAGTCAGCACCTCATATGCTTTGTAAATTGGGCCTTGATGACATCAGAGGGATGTAAGTAATGCTGATTAGGGATCATTGTAATTCTGAAAGTTCAAATTTAAAATTACACTGAAAGGCTTTTCATGTATGCTGAGGCCAGAGAATTCATAGTTTAAGCACTCAAAATTTAATTATCCCTTGACTGTGATTTTTTTTAAAGGTGACAGATTTTAATAATTCCCTAATACATCTTTCAAAAGCTACCAAAAAAAAAAAAAAATTCAAATCTGAATTTGTGATTAGGGCTTTTCTGCATTTATTGTTTCAATTGTGGGGCCATTCCATGATGACGAATTATAGTTTAGTAGATGTTTCCATCAAAGTATTTTGTTGCTTCACGTATAAAAATTCAAAATTAATATAGCTATATTAGCTCAATCTTCTAATTTAAGCGTACGATACTACTAAAATAAGTATACCTTATACAGCTATGGACATCTATCTGTAAGCCATATTTGTGTGAGGTTTCCTTGCGCCCATATTGTGGGCTATCCTGGTTTACAAGGTAGATTGGGAATAAAAACTATAGCACTGTTAACTGCATGTGTATTTTGAGCCGTAATACGGTTTTTAAAAGATTTCTTGACTAACTAATGTCTTCAGAAGGCTATATTGATCACATATATCAATTCTGGTTAGAACTTGTGATATTCTTTATCATAACTGTCTATAAATTCGGGGAAAACTGTTTCTGTATGCTATTCCTCATGTAAATGGTTTCAGCGAGTAGTCAGTAGTCGGTGTTAGCATGACTGCATGCTGGAAAACAAAGAATTTGCTCTAAGTGAGGGGGAGAATTAAGCTTGAGCTCGAATCTGGACGTAAAGATCCTTTTAGCTCTCCCTACTTGTTTGGAAGTGTGTTTCACATTTTCATTTGCTGATTCTGGTTTTGCTAAGTTAGAATTTCAGCTACTCAGAAGAGGTCCCAGAATGAAGTCAAGATTGGAGGTAGCCGTGAGGCAAGATTCATTAGGTAGTGCATACTCCATTGCTTTAGAATAAGGTTTCTTTCCTAACACAACTCTTTAATATACTAAAAGACAGCTTTCTAGACAAGCAGAATGCATCTTCTGAATTAACAGAGCCTGCATTTTTAATATAATGCTAGTAAAATTTGGGATTGGGGGGCATGTTGGCTCTTGGCGAGGGAGACGAACAGAGGCTTATAGTGACAGCCGAACAACAGCTGAAAGACAAGGCAATTGTTAATTCTGTAGGACTTTCTAAATCCAAATAAAACTTTGCATTCTAATTTTTGGAAAACATTAGTAGTTTATTATTATTATTATTATTGAAGTTAGGACTCTTGCTATTCCCTGAAAATTTTACATCATATGAAACGTTGTTGACAAAATACAATTCTGTCACAGTCCCAAATATATTTTTTTTCTGGATACAGTATTGTCTGATTAAATTTCAGGCATCTTTCCTTGATGAATTTGCTCTGCAGAAAACAAGATAGCCTTTCTTTGAAGCTCTGTGCCATTGAGTTCCTATTTCTGCTCTCAGTTAACTGTAATGACTAAACGAAGGCAAATGCAAATAACCAGAGGAGAACAGGAAGAAAAATAAAAATTTAGAAAACATGACTGACTTACAGAAGCTGAGAGGAATTAAGTTTGTTTTGTCAACAGAAGAAAAGACTGAGGTGGGGCATACAGTCTTCTGAAATGTAGAAAGCCACTAGAGGATTATGGTAATCATTAAATTACAGTAGTTCAGCTGTCTCTTCAAGGTAGCATCCTGTCTGACAGGGGCAGGTGGGTATACTGGATGCAGTGTACCCTTGGTGTGTCTGTCCAGCAGGTAGAAGCTCGCTTTCAGATCTGAATGCTGCATTTTGGATTGTCCTGAGACAGTAGCTATCAATTTTCTTCTGTCTTTTGGGAAAGTGCCAGAAGGACAGTTAGAAAATTAATACATTACTTAAAACACAGAAACGCGCAGCCATTTCTCAGCACACTCTGTGTCACAGTGACCACTGGGCTGCAGCTCGTTTCTTTGCTCTTAAGAGTCTACCTCTTGAGTAAACGAATTTCCTTGAAAGGACACAGTAACCTTTTAATTTAATATGACATTTTTACACTAAACATACTTGTATTCAAAGCAGTTTCAAATTTGCCTGCATTGTTGATGGGGAAATTATTGCTTGTGGAGCATAAAAAGATTCATTCAGAATGTGATCTTCAAGTTGTTTCCAGCATTTAACACTTACTGGAATCCTAGAAAATTTACTGTATTCGTATTACAGCAAGCTTTTTGCACACGCGCGCAAAAAAAATGTGCTGAATTGAGGAACTTATCTTTTTTTCTTTTTCTAATCTTGATCTGGTCTTGCAGATCCTGTATTTGGGGGTTTTTTTGAGCAATGAGAAAGACTCTAGTTATGCATGTAAATGCCTCCTTTGTCTCAGTACTACTAGAGAGTTTTATTTTTTATTAGGTTTAAAGAAATCTTCTATTACATCTCAAACTTTTGTTGCCCTAGTCTTTATATATCATACCTTCATATAATTTGTTCATGCATGTGAACTATAAAAGCTAGATGGTGTGTTGCTTGCTTTTTTTTCCTGAAGTGCCAGGAGTGATATAATAAGCAAATGATCATACTTGATAGCATTGGGAAGAAGATCACAAAAGGTCTGTTTCAAGCTCATTATGTATAGAACAAAGAAAGATTTTAGAAATAGCTCTCAAATTCTTGACAGTTGCTGTATTTCACAAGTGACTACAGAGGCTGTTCGTGCTGTGGCTAAAAGTCACCCGGAGCGTCTGCGTGATCAGAGCGCAAGATCTTGATTAGAGAGACCAGGCTGAACAGAGTGAAGTTGTCAGCTCTCCGGTTTGCTCATCTTTCCACCACACCAGCACTTCCCATTACATTGTGTTATGAACCCACCTATTAAAGCTGTGGATGCAGGAGTTACTCCTTTCTAAAAGGCCCCATAGTAGGATGACTCACAATTTTATCTAATCTTGTGCCTGATTTTTGACCTCTTTTAGGGTTTTCTATAGCCTTCCATCACCATAGTTACAAAAAGTCGTCTGTATAAAAGTTTTCCTTAGATTACTTTGAGTTTACTCTTGCTACTGAGCTACGAAAGGCTCTCCTTGGATAGATGAAAGTTTATATTATTCTGTATTCACTTCATGAGACTGTCATGTTATTCCATTTCAAATTTTAGTAGATGCGAGATTTTACAATGTTTCTCTAGATTTAATTTACCAGATGTTAGTTTCATATCTAGATTTGTTTAGCAAAAAATACTCTCCCTCATTACATTTAGATCGAAGGGATGCTGCTGTGGTGGAGAATATCCTGAGATGAACTCTGTGAGGTAGCTAGGAGCCTGATTATCTTCATTAATTACGAAATACTATTATTAGAACCATAAACTTGTTTGAACCATTTAAGCCCATAGTTTATATAACAGGCACAATTACCTACTGATAACATTTTTGCCAACTCTGTTACACCTAGGTAGTGTCACCTCAGTTTTGGAGGTGTAAAGGAGGAGACTGAAGTGGAACGTACCTAGTTAGAAGTACTGCTTGATTTGTTCTTTCTGTTGCAGGCTGCTCAGTTGATAAGAACTGAAGTTTATTGTCTCGTTTAAGTAGCATTTCTGAACAAATAATGCAGATTTAATCTATGCAGTCTCTGTACAGCCACTTCTTACCCTTTTTGAGTTACAGGCTCTTTAGCAGTCAGATTTTTGTTCTCTCTGTATAGTACCTAACACAAAACAAGTTTCAGCTGACACTGTTGGCCTGGGTTGGGTAGATGATCATCATGCTTAGAAGATCTAAGATTCCACCGGGGAAAGTAGCAAATTTGGAAGGAAGAGGGTGTTTTGTTCAGATTCACCTTGGCAAACAAGTGTGCTTGCTAGTGCTGTAGCTAACAGGAAACAGTAATAGGCTATGGCTGGTGATGAGGGAGGGCAACCACACCACACCTCTAGCTTCTGAGCAGACTGCAGACACCCTTAGACTTCAACAGAAGCTTTTGTCAGGACTTGCAGCCCCTTTGCACTCTACTGCAAGTGGGTGCAAAGCTGGTGATTAGACAAACACCACCGTTTCATAGCCCTGTGATGTCTTCCCACAAAGCAGAGATGT
>NW_009647874.1:1557034-1583934 GCF_000708025.1 Charadrius vociferus | reverse complement strand
TTTCTTGGACCATTCCAGGAGCAATTGTTCACTAGGAGGTAAAGGCAACCTTCTGCCAGTAGTGTCACAGGTATCAAATTATAGTTACTGATCCTAAATGGGGTTGCAGGGTGTTGCATAGAGATGATACTGGGGACTGTAGGTGCAACTGGATTTGTGTCAGTCTTTTGAGATCACATTTACCTCCTGTGATCTTTGTCCAGCAATAGGGACAGCAGAGGGAGGAGGCACAGTTTGAGAGCTTTTATGCTTTTTGAGGTGCTAATTCTGTAGTGTTCAGGGTGTCCCATATTTTCCTGGGGTTTTGATCATGCAGGTTGGATAGAAGCAATGAAATGTGGCAACTGTTTGAACGCTGAAGCATTTGTCATATTCTGTGACATGCTGTGATTGATGAGTATAGTGGAGAGGAGGAGAAAGTTTATCTTTAAAAACAGGCTTAAAGAAATATCCTGGTGGTTTATTTTAAATGGAAGAACAGAAATCTTATTAGAGCTGTATTTGAAGATCGATGGAACTAATTCATGTTTCTGACCTGTGTAACGTTGATTTTGGAATGGGGTGAACCATTACATAGAGAGGAAGGGTATTTATATCTAAATGAGGTGGAAGGGGTAGAATAAAGAATTTTTAACTCTCCCAGGAATTTTTAACCCACCTTTCTGGCCTGACCTTAGACATTTGAGCTATGACTTGTTGGGGTTTTTTTGGATGGGTGACTGAGTAGGAGGGGAAGTGAGGGAAAACCTGGGTATGGAAATGGAAGGAGTTGGGGAGCTCCAGGGCAGGCTTACAGATGGGAACTCAAAAGGTCTAGGATAGTTTGAAGAATGAGAGTATTTTCCATGGAGGAAGGGTATTGCCAGGTGGAACTGGATTGAAGGAGGGGGGGGAAATAGTTACAGGATCAGTAAAAGGCTTTCAGAGGGAGTAATTTTTCCCAACATTGCCATTTGTAATAAAATTGTCTTGTTTCATTCTCAAACAAAGATTGTAAAGAGGGAACCTTCTTTCCCTCTTTCTCTTGTTTTCCCTTATATTACTTTATACCTTGTCTTCATGATAAAGTTTTCCATCTTTTTTTGAAGAGCCGGTGAAGGTCCTGACTAAAGAAGTAAAATTAAAGGAACGTCTCCCTGCCTGTTCTCTTCCACATGCTCTAGGCATCACCTAGCCTATGGTCATCTTAGTCATAAGCAGGAGTTAAAATAAAGGAATCTGAAATAATTCAAAGAAATACTACATCTGGACTGAAGAGCTGCAGATATATAATAGCTAGTCTTCAATTTTCTGATTCAGGTCTTCCCAATTGTGACAGTACAGAAATACTCACAGGTTCCCTGCCATGAAGCTATGCTCTGTAATTTCTGTTGCAGAATCATCTGCTCCTCTATCGATTTCAGGGATTAAAGCTTACTTCTGATGTGCCTTTATTCGGTGTATATGAGGCTTTTATTCGTGGAGAAGTTAGTCTGCAAACATCCAAATGTAGCAATTAATTTAAGAGGGAGAAGGGAGAAAAGTTGGCGAGCAGTTGAAACAAAATAGCTTAAACAGTAAATAAAATAAACAGACTTGGAGCAAATCCAAGGAGGACAGCAGGGAACCAATTCAGGCTGCATCGAACCAGCATACTTTGCAATGGTAATGTTAAGAGCAGTAGTTTATCTAGAGGGTCTTTTTAAATAGTCTTTTTAACCATTTTGCATGCTTGTTAGGAGTGGAAAAGAACCAAAATAAAAACAAATGCAAGGCCAGTTGCTTTTGCTGTTTGTTCTTGTGTCCTGTAGAAGTTACTACACTGAGGCCAATAAAGGGTTTCAGGATTTTTGCAACAGCTGTTCGAGCTCTTCCATCTCTTTGCACCGGATGATGGCTCTCAAAAGGGTTAGATCAGCCTTTCCGCTATTTTTTTTAAATTAAATCAGATCACGAAAAAAATAAACTTTGTAACATATATCCTGAAGAAAATAAGCGATAATAATGTCTTCTATTTATGCGTGAATCTAATTAGCAGCTCCGAGGCTGGGAAGAATGGACAGTAGTTCAGGAGAATGTTCATTCATTCAAGTTATAATTAAAATGTCAGGAAGAGTACTTAATGTATTGTGTAGACCACGTCACAAAGATGTAAGCCTGGCCAGTGCCTGGGACTTAGGACAGTAGATCAGAGGTCTAAGACCCGTTCCAGCACTTCTCTATGTGTCATTAGTGCATCCTTTCTGGTCTAAAGATAATGATTCTTAGCAGATATAAGGAGCTTTGAAAACTCATGATTTTGACATGCTGAAAACAACTGTGCTTTGTCAGAAAACATTAGAAGTTGTTGAGTGCGAAGTGATTATTTCACTTATTTTTAAACCTTTGTCATAACATCTTTTCCTGTTGCTAAAACGACAAAAAAAAAAAAAAAAAGTCTTTGGTTCAGATTATGAAATTCCCATTTGTAAGCTCTTCTATTTTTAAATGAGGGCCCTTTGGTTACTGGTTTGCACTTGGCATAGGCGTTGCCCATGGAAGGACCAGAACTTAGCAAGACTTGGTCTTGTTTTTCACATCCTCAGCAGCTAGTCTGTAAGTGCTCCCCTCAACACAGTCCTTCTTGAAGATACCTTACGGACCTGCCTGGTAGCCTGTGTTTAGAGCACAGAGGTCAGCTGCCCAGAACCTGTGCTGGCTTGTTTGTCACGCTCCTGAGGCAGGGGTTTAACATCACAGCTAGCTGGCTTAACTTAGCAGCTTTCAAACTTGGGGTAGGGATAGATCACAAGGGACAAAACATATCCTGGGTGGAGCACTGGAAACCCCTAAGATACGCTATTAGAGGTTTCTTTCCACCCCTCCCCAGTCCTCTCCTCGCTAAAACGACAACAGGGGTGGGGGGGGTGTTGCGTGTATTTTGAACCAGTGGATTTGGAACATCTTGAGGCCTGAAGCTGCCTTCCTACCAGATCCTGCGCTGACCCGGCCAAGGCCCAGTGGCACCAGGTTGTAGATGGAAGAAGTAATTCTCCTATGGATGTTATGTAAAATATTTTTTTTTAAAGAAGTGGTGCTTGTGGATCTGGAATGTAGTAGCTTGAGATAGAAGAGAGTTAGTCCAGAGGTGTGGGGAGCTAGCTGCTGCCTTGAGCAGCATGGGGTGGGGAAGAGCTGCTGCTCAAAGCGATGGTGCGAGCACAGGGAGTTGGGCCAGAGCCAGATCAACAGGCATGGCAGGAGCTTTGTTTGCTCTGGGCCGGGCGGCTGCAGTAGGAAGGGAAGGCAGAGAAGGCATTAGTACTAAAACGGGTGAGGGGGAGATGCAAGGGAGGAGATTTTGGAATAAGCAGAACATGGGGGATGTGTGGGGCAGAGACCCACATCATTGCAGGGAAAAAAAAGACACTGTGCCTGAGAAAATGCTGTCCTTCAGCTTACTTGGGTATGTACTCAAGTGTGTACCTGACGCCCCAAACGCAGTGTAGAGGACTCCGGAGGCTGCGGTTTCATGAACCAAAGTCTGGTGACAGCAGTAACGTCCGAGGGCTCCCACTCCCCCCCTGCTCGGTCCTCTGCTGTTCCGCAGCTGCACTCTGGGTTGTTCGTAAAGCGATGCTATCAACCAGATAGTCCCTTGTGGGTTTTGTTTAGCCTGGACAAGTTCAAGTTCTCAGCGCTGGTCTGACCAAAGCAGCAGTGTGGTGTGGGGGAGGACCAAGGGACTGCAGGAAGGCTGCATCTGAAATTAGCGTGTGCCTTCAGTGGTTTCTGCCTGAAGCCATGCCTTCAATACGCAGAGACCCTGCAGGAGGACTTCTAGAGTCGCATCAGGTGTTACTTAGACATATTTTTCTTGTTTTCCCGCTGGTTGGTGACACCCACCTCCAACCGTCTCTCACGGAGCAAAAGCCTGTATTCCCATCTCTACAGCCAGGCAGCGGTCGAGGGCTAGACATGGAGTTGAGCCAGAAGTGAGGGTCAGTGTGTCCTTTCTACCCTCCTACAGCGGCATGTGGCGCAGAAAGCAGAATGGTCTCATCCTGGCTTTTTGGATGACAGCACTGTCTTCGTTAAACCAACCGATTGCCAAGACTAAGAGATTTATCATATGAAATTGTTCTGTCCTGAATAACTTAATTAGTGCTTACATTTTGTCTTTTGTGGGCAGTGGTTTGACAGTGAGATTTGTACTGTGATTTTATTCTACAGCTGTATCTTTTCTTTAAGAAAAAAAAGTATACTCAATAGGAGAAATTATTCCCCATACACGTGGTAATGGAGATAAAGAATGTGTTTTTGTCTTTTGCAATGCAAAGCAAGAACGGCCCTCTAGTGGTCACGGCTCTAAAAAAAGCAATATGGGGAATTTTCTTCATCTCACCCAAGCAATCCTGCAATAATTGCTTTCTCCAGGACTCTCTAGCAAGGAAACCATACATGATAAAAGTTTTTTCCCTTCTCCTTGATATTCTCATGCTTCTAGATTGAGAAACTAAGATAATATTTGCGATTTAGTCATGTAATTGGCAACTTCAGACTGTGCATCTGGGGAGCTTTCACTTAACTGACTTAACTGTGCACGTTAATAATGATGGCAATTATTTATTGAATAATAGACTATTGGGTTTCTTAAGTAGCTAAGGCAGCGAGCTGTGGAACAAAGACTAGCATAAATTACCATCAACTATATGACACAGTTTGTTCCTGAAACCACTAAATTACGCCTTCATTTTGTTCACTTTTATGTAATTCTTTTTTTTTTTTCTTTTTGAATTCTTCTCAACAGCCCAGTGACTTCTCGGTATCTCTAAAGGCATCGGGGAAGAACAAACATTTCAAGGTGCAGCTCGTGGACAATGTCTATTGTATTGGGCAGCGTCGCTTTAATACTATGGATGAGTTGGTGGAACACTACAAAAAGGCTCCCATCTTCACCAGTGAACACGGGGAAAAGCTATATCTTGTGAAAGCACTTCAGTGACGTTGAAGATGGACTTGGCCACCTGGGCCTCTTATAACTTACAAGCCTTAGGTCCTAAATTCACTTTTATAGAGCAGAGCAATATCTGAAGCAGGCTTAAGGAATAGGCTCTTTCTAAAGTGTTTGCTCTGTCGGTTGCTGTTTTGTCCTTTTTTTTTTTCTTCTTTTTTTTTTTCGTTTGCCTCTTTTTGTGTTCCAGTTCTGTTAATCTCCGACCACCCCTCTTCAGGTTGAGAGTTTCCCTTGGGTGGCCGGGGCGAGCACTCACCTTCCCGGCTGAGTTCAAAACTCCCCTCTCCTGTGTACGTTTACATAGTTAGCTCAGATCAAGGAGGGGCGTTTTCAATTCAAACCAGTGTTAATCTGTTCAGATTGCTCACGCAGGCAGAACTCTCCGTTCAGAGACATCGGGCACAGTTTGAATGCACTGAAGCTGCAGCTACTTAAGTGAGAGAGAGTAGGCATAACAGTTGTGGCTGTGAGTTCTGTAGCTATATCGCTTACCGAGTAGTATATTACAAAAACTCCTAGTTCCTAGAAGCACTCTTTACACTGTACTCTGCTGTTACATTGCCTCTCTGACTCTTTGTAAAGAGTACACTAATTAAAAGCATTTTGTAATAGTACTTCTTAAACTACTATGGTAAGATTGTAGTAAAAGAAAACTATCTAGTGTATTTTGGTCTGTAATTGCAACAAAGAGAAATTTTATTTGAAAGTTGATTACTAGAGAAAGAATCATTGAATTGTAAAGGCTGAATGTTTTGGTAATCTACAACCAAATGTGCCATCCACATAATGCTTTTTCCTCTTGCCCTTCTGCTTGTTTGAATTAAACGATTATGTATTTAATTCTCAAAGTAATAGGTATCTGTAGCTGATTGTTGACACTAATACAGAAGATTAATAAAAACTGATCTTGGGATGGGGTGGGGCGGGCTACCAACACTATATATATATTTGCTTTACAGAAAGAAATCTTCGGGTTTTACAGAGGATGGTGTGGTTGGTAGGAAGAGACACACAGAATGTTTATGAAGAAAATGCATTTTTCTCTTTTCTTTACATTTAAACTCCTTTATGGTTTAAATATACAGTCTTTAGATGGCACATTCCTGAGATTGAAGAAGGGATCATGAGATCTCAAAATCTTGCATACTCGGTTTTTTGGATATTGTAATAAAAAAGGTATTATGTCATGATGGAGTATTGCATTTATCCTTGGGTGGTAGTCCTGGTGTTCCTTTAGCAAGGTGAAATAGAGTGAAAAATGAATTTGTTTGTCTTGGAACTTGTGTGGCCTAACAAGAAAAATTCTGCAACTGCAGAGGACAGTTTGGTATGAGGCAGTGTCTAACGAGCTCTGTGTGACTTCTTTCTGTGATAACTAAGTCTGTTCGTAGTTTTAATGAAAACTTCAAGATGGAGCTGTTTCCTGGTACCTTTTTGCTATTAAAACATGTTCCTTACCTATTCCGAATTTTAGCCAGTGGTAGTACAACTACCTCAGTAAGTAACCCCAGTGTAGGTTAAGCAGCTCTGTCTGACTTGTTTCGGTGTAAATCGTACTACTGCCGGGAGACTGCTCTGGTACATCTGCGAATGAATTGCAGTCTTGCTCAGGCCCGAGTGGCAAGTACGTTTTTCAAAGTTCTGCACACATACTATTTTCCCACCACTCTTGAAATTGTATTTCTGTAAGGTTATCTGAATTGACAACTGTATTTGAATTAACAACTGTATTTTTCTGTACATGCATTCACTACAAATTGGGCAGTGACACTACTGCTTGGTCCAGCTTAAAGAAGGAAAGCAGTGATTCAGAGCAATCTGGAACGGTCATGCATTATCCTGAAGAGCACCTCCCCGTGACTATCTTCTAAGAATATGAAAGCTTTCCTTAGGAAGTTGGTGAGAAGTACCAGTTGTTTACAGTCTACCTGCAGAAGGACTCCACAGTGGGGCTGCTGCTTAAACTTCATAAGTGAGTTCTGCAGAGAATGTAGGGTTTTGCCTTCTAATACCTGGTTCTTTATTTAGGTGAATCTGAGCATGTACCAAGTATGGCAGTGACGTTAAGAAAGTCAACTATATGCTGTATGAGCATTTTCTGGTTTGAGTGAATTGCTTTTCAGTCTCATTGACTCTTTTTAGTATTTGGAAAAATGATATACGGTTTTTCCTTTCAGTAAACTGATTACTGCAATTACTCTTTCATGCCCCTTGTTCATTTTTCTGAAATGTTCCCCATGTTTCCTCTTCCAGGAGCGTTCTTATGCCTCTCACAATCCTTTTTTTGACTTTTTTTTTTATAGTCCCTTTTTACAAGCTCTCTTAGTTACTCACCCCTTTCTAGTCTTAGTAGCTTAGAACTAAATCAAATAGACGTAGAAGTGAAGTTTTCACTATATGCTTTATATTTTAATGGATTTATCAAATCGTTTTGTTTTGTTTTTTCTTACCTCATCCTCTGTAAACAACTTCTGTGTATCGAGGTGTGAATTGTTAAAGTATTTTGGTTTGGAAGCAGTTAGTTAATTTACGAGCCAGCAGTGTGGATGACAAGCTCAAGTTATTTTTTTTTTTTTAAACAAGCCTCATCTTGTTTTTGCCCATGCTGTATTTAATCAACATGCTCTCCATTCAACAGGCTCATTAATAGTTCTTCAGTTGTTCCCATCTTTACTAATTGAGATAAGTTTCTGCAAGTTTTGCTGCCTTTTTGACCTCATTTGCTGGATTGGGCCTAAGCATTAAGTCTTCAGTACTAACTGCTTAATAAAGGGGCAGTAGACTTTTATAGATTTTATTTTTATTTTCCTATTTTTTTACCTTTTTTACCTATCATTTGACAAAACCTCACTTATTTTTTGACTACTTAAGGCCTCTTTGTCAAAGCTTGGGCTTGGGGGTACGGGGTATTTGTTAAGAAGAGAGGAATTGTGGTGACCTCAATTTCTTCACCTGCAGTTCTCATTAAGGGCTCAAATAATTTCTGATGGAGTAGAAATGGTGACTTTTATTTATGGTATTCAGTCACTTTTCCCATCATACCTGGTTCGTATAGGTGTGTAAGTTGTACTTTTAAGTATTATTCCTGTAGAGCTGTTCATGTTTTCTTGCCTTGCTGGTATCTACATAGGAATGTGAATGAGTTGTCTGAATCCATAGGAGTTGCTGTACTTCATATGCAGTGGTAGGAATGTGAGATCCACGTTTTCACTTTCAGCTCCGGGAGTTTGTTGACGAGCTCCCTCTTCCAGTTATCTCAACCGTTTGTGGTATCACTGAATAGCCCTACCTTGAGTAGGCGCAAAAAGACGGTCAAAATCCTGTCACTTCTGAACTTACACATCGTAGCCTATCTGCTCTGTAGCACTCCTCTTCTGAGGATGTTTTATTTAAAGGATGCTGTGGGAGCTGTTCTTCATAAACCTCTACGGTGTAGTACATGGTCCCAGCTTTTATGCTCTTCAGTCTTATGAAAGTATGTGCGCATGAGACGTTTTCCAAGGGGCGGGGAGACCAGTCTTATGCCAGCCACACCAGAGCGCTGTATAACCCCGTGCCAACTGGGAGCCGCTGTTCTTTGCGCAAACGCCTGCAGTGCCATGCTGCTGTTACCGATGGTGGCGTTTGGCCAAAAGCGTTGGAGAGCTTCAAGGTTTACGCTGGTTTGCAGATAAACACACACGACTTCTGCACAGGTCCCAAGCCAGGCAGCTGCTAGCCAGATCCAAATTGGAAGAAGCGTGAACCCGTGGCCTGGTGCCGAGTCTCAGCCTGAGCGTCTTGCAGAGAAGTACAGCAGAAACACTTAATACAGCTGTGCAGTGTTCAGCTGGCTTGGAGCATCTGTCGGCAAACGACTGCACAGCTGGGTGCCAGGTAGCCATGGCTGACCTGATTTAGTATTGAGGGTAGTTGCGTATTAGGTGGGGACAAATTATGAAAGGATTAATCTAAGAGTGAACCAAGAGCAGCCAGGTAAACTCACATGGATGTACTGTATTATAAAAGTAAAGGGTTTGCTTAGTCTTTGCTTTTGGGGAGAGGAGAGAAGAGGCATTAAAGACGTGCGGTTGGGTAATTAGTGTGAATGTGGACTGTATGAATGGACTGTAAAGCCCCACTCTTGAATGATTCAGTTTAGTGTTCTCTATTCAGATATTTTTGTCTCATAAATTTATATGAAATCCTTAAAGTCTACAGCTGTTCTTCCAACTTTTATTGTAGTTTTTCTGTACTGTAAAGTTTGCTGCGTGGTTTAATGGTTTCAGTAAAGGGAAACAGGTTTTTCACACTTTGAATGATAACTTTTGTTATAACACAAACTCAAAGTACTTTTAAAATACCACTTTACAATTTTACTTATAAAAATAAGTCAGCTTTTGCCCAAATGATAAATCAGAAACTAGAAATGGGATCACACTTCTGGATTGGGTCTGGCAATTTACTTGGCAACGGCTACTAAATAACTGCAAGGACTTTTGTTTCTTCTTGGTCTTCAACTAGTTTAATTCAGTGATTTAGACGTAAATGAAACCTGTGCAGTCTCCGGAATCTGAATCTGATGAGTTGTTTTCTTACTCCAGTGGGATGGGGTGACTCATTTTTAAATGGAAACTTGTTAACATATTTATACTGATAAGCTGTGAAACGTGTATTGCTAAAGTAACTCTCAGCTCTTAAAAGGCACTAGGAACTGTGAATCTTTCTATTCCTTTTTCTTCAGTACATCCAAAATTCAGTGCCTTTTTTAAGAAGTGGAAAAGTGTAAACCAGCAAGAGTACAGGGTGCACAGTCCTGAATAGTGTTATAGATCACCTGGATCGTGTGAATGAGAGGTTTCAGAGTAAAAGGAAGGTGCAGGTAAATGCTGCTGTTGATTCACTAGTTGCTCCTAGGTGGAACAGGCTTTTAAATAACAAGCGAATCAGTTGTGCAATACTATCCTAGGAAGTATACTGCAGTTGCAACCCAAATGTGCACCAACTTCAGTATATGATAACAATGCCCACTATGTATGTTCTTGTGCTGGTGTCTTACAAAAGCAATAGCTTACTGTCTTTTTCTCTATTTTAGGTGGGTATTCATATCTATAGCTGTTTGATATAGTTCTAGTTTGTTGGAAAATCCAACACAGAATGTTTTTTTACTTTAGAAGACTTAACATGAAATGTAACCTCTATATAATACACTTTAAACTATAATGTTTTCTAGTTCTTTGCATGCCTCTGGAATCCTACGCTACTTTTGTATTTAAAAATGCAAGTTTTTCTGCCATATTCTCTGGGTTTCTTTTCTTGTTATAAAATAGATTGTCTCCCCTGTTGTTATTTGAAATATCTATCTAAGCTCATACGGAAGCTGACTAACAGACGTGGCATGTAACCATTGTCAAATTAGACAAGTTTTTCATTGCATTTTCTTTCATATGTGCTAATATGAAATGTTTTAGGAGTGGGAGGTTAAAGAAAAAAAAAAAGAAAAAAGACAGCTCTTTAACTTGACAGATTATCTTCAGCAGTGGGAGTCCACAGTTATGAGGAAAAAGTAACAGGTAAGAAATGTTCTTTTCTGTTTCCTTAGTGAATTTAGTTTGGAATTTAGCTTGACATCATATGGCACTAGTGCATGAAGTATTACAAAGGTTAACAAATGAATGCTGACTTGGTCCAGCTTAATGAAGGAATGGATGGATAACATTGTTAATGTCCTAGTCTAGAAAATAGCAGTAGTCTTCAAAAGGAGAGAACTGTGATTTTGGGGACTTTTTTTGTTGGTGATGGGGTTTTTTGTTTTGATTTTTGAGGGAACACTTCCAAAGAGGTGTCTTGCTCTAGTTTTCAAGACAAATTTTGCTTCTGAGCTTCTTCCCAAGAAGGATCTCTTTGGGTGTGAGCCAGGCCACAGAGAATATGTTAACTGGAATTATTCTCCCAGCTGTAATTGAAACTGTGGTGGTGAATAATGGGTTACTTTTTTTTTAATTTTGATCTCCATTAGATTGGATACATACATCTATATGGTAATTAATTAGTGGGTTTTGTGGGTTACTGACTTAGCTTTTCAGCTGGGTTCAACTCTGTCAAGTTGAAATAAGCTTGATGACTTTTTTTTTTCTTTGGTTCCTTTTTATGTCACAGAACCAGTGGTGCATTCAGTGCAATTATAATTTGTAATGCAAAGAAGCCCTTCAGTTGTGGGCGACTGGTATGTTTGGAATACTAAGTCCATAGATGATGATGATAATACAGCCATAAAGAATGGCGGGTAAGGGCACCAGCAGGCAGGCAGAGAGAACAGGCTCCTGGGGTCATGAAGCAAGTATCTGATGGTTTCTCTTTGGAGAATTATGATGTTTATTTTCATCTGAATATGCATAGTTAATTTGTAAACGTGAAACTTAGCCATTTCTTGGTGTACAGTCTGTTTATTCAGAAGTAAATTCCGGGAGTTGGCACCGCAGGAAGGAAAGTGGATGTTGAGGCCCGAAGAAAAGTGGTGTTTGTGACAGCTTTCCTACCGAAAATCCTATCAGGTTATATTCCAGTGAAAAGTGGGAAACTCCGCGTTAATTGGTTTTGCACCAGTGTTGGCCCAACTTTGTGCTGGCATAACTTGTCTCCACTGAAGGCAGGGTAGCTGTGATTGTGTTAGGGTTGAGATTTTCGTAACATAGTCAAGGCTCATGTGCAGCTGGCTTGGGCTAAGCACAGAGCTCAAGGTGAAGAGAAGAGGATGCGTTGAATGAATGTTCACCAGGAATGGTTGGGTACCACAGAGAACTCTCAAATCCAGTTATTTCTGTCCTTTGCTATTACTAATTCAGCAGGGGGTGCCAACATTATCAGTGTTTGATGTTCGGTGTTAGTAAGGCACAGAGTTGTTTCTTGTGCTAACAGGTAACTTTGATCTGATGTGCCACTTCTCTGGCTTGTCTCCGCTATGAAATTCAGGATGGTTTAAGAGAAATTATTTCTTTTTAGCTGGCATTTCTGATGTACACCTACATTGTCAGCCTCCTGGTGCTTTTTGGTGTAACCTTTCCTGCAAAAGCCTGAGCATGTTTCAAAAGTTAACAATCTCAGCTCAGTCCATTGCCATGTGCTGAGTGTTGGATTACCAATCACAGGCCCCTTGATGGTGATGTCTCATGTTTTTTAATGGTGGTCTTTGAGAATTGTCTCCCTAAATTAACATTTTACTTGTCTTTTTTTTTTTTCTTTCCTCTTTTTTTTCCCTCCACCTTTTCCTCAAAAATGCACATGCATCTGTCTGTGGCAGTCCTGTTAACTTCCCAGAAAGTCTCCTTGGCCATTAGAAACTTTGAAGACCATTTGGAACAACGGTATTTCCATCTGATGTTGGCTTAATGGAAAATAATACTGTTCTTGATGAATTACATGAACCTGTGGTGATGGAAGTATGAACCAAGGTGCTTTCCCACTTTATGCTAGTTCTTGGAAGAACATTGTGCTAATGGAATGAACTCTGGCCGTTCTTTAGAAAAGAAACAATAAAAGGGAATAAGTTACAGCTCTGGTTTAAATCAAATCACTTTGTAAATGCTCGTGAATCGTTTTAAAACTAAAAATGGAAATTCTCGTTATACAGTGCAGTGCCAGGAACTACTTTAGTTACCGATGGAAGGAGGAGACTGCTTTCCTCAGCATTAGCAGAACGTTAATTCTGCAATACTCACAGAATTTTTGAAAAACAAACCCAGCCACCTTCAGAAACATATCCAAAACCAAGCTGTGCATACTAAATACAGTTCTGAACCTTTGAGGGTAGGACACCACGCCATCACCTTGCTTGATTTTTTTTTGTTATTTTTCTGTTAACTGTAACGATTTTACTTTTATGATGACTCAGATTAATTTGTTGTGTGTTCGTTTTCTAGTGCAATTGCATCTGGTCTGGCATCGTTTCCATTTGAGCTGGTAGAGTTTCCAGGAATCCTGCTTGTCCTGTGCTTGGTTCTTCTGCACTGCCTTCCTGCCCCATTTGCACTTGGTCTCCTACTCCGCCTTTTCTCCTTTCCTTCTCTGTTTTCTCTTGTGCCCTAAAGCTGCTTAAGTTTTTCAGCTCCTTCTTCCTTTCTTCTACTCTCCCTCCATTTTCAGCCTTTAATATTTAGAGCCTACCTAACGAACAGGAAAATTTGCTGTGTGCCACACTTCTCCCTTATACATCCGGGTTGCAGAGACGCACGCCCATGTCCCCAGGTGGAGCTGGATTTGTGCTGTGGGCACAGCAAGGAACAGGGCCATCAAGTGACTGCATTGCTTGAGCAAACCTGTTCTTACCGTTCTCAGAGGCGGTTCGTTGGACGGTGTGATCCCAGCCTAAATCAGCAGCTTGACTTTAGAGCTTCAGTGCACGTGTTCTCACCATGGAAGGCTTGGTGCTCAAACAGGCTAAGCAGCTGCAACTATGAAATGGGGAGGGGAAAAGGAGACGGTCAGTATTTCTGCATATTTACCCCAAATGTCACACGGCGTGCTCATCAAAACAGGGGCAGCAAAATTCTTATGTTATGTTGGTATTTGGGGGTGGTTTTCCACCCCTCCTTTCCTGCTTGCCAAAGGTTCTTCTCCCTGACCTACTGGATGTTATTTTCCAGTACTGAAGAGAGAAAATACCAAGGATTCCTCCAGGAGAGTTGCAATTCAGCAGTGGCAGTTTTTGTGAGATCTGATTTGCTTGAAGTGCGTTGATGCATAGTTAGGCTGACATAGTGGAGATGTTATGCTGGCATAGAACTATAACACTGTGTTGTAGCTGTAAATGACAGTTCTTACTGTTTATTGGGACTGTTATAGGGCCTGCTATAAATCTTCATTCAAAAACCTGATACTGTAAACAAAGCCCTTTAATTAAAAAAGAAAAAAACACCGCCCAGCCCACGTCCAAAGAGGAAGGAACAGCTCAAACTGAAGAGAGCAGCCAAAATAATTGCTGTGTACTGTACAATGATGATGGAGAGCAGACAAAGAGCATACACTGAGGAGCCGTGGAAATGAAGCATCATAAAAGGACTGGTGACAGATAACGCTATTAGGAGCGTGCTCACCCACGCGAATACGATGATGCATATGTTGGCACCAGTGAGCAGGAGGGAAGTTCAAAATGATTGCACAAGGCGTTTGCTGAGGGACCGGGCTCGGCAGGCCCAGGCCAGAGGAACTTCAGTTTCGTTCTGAAGCAGTTCTTGCTTTTTCTCTCCAGATGCGGAGACCGGGTATAAACAGCAGTGGACTTGAATAAGCAGTCAGCCTCTGCTTCTGCGGCAGGAAATTAAGACAGCTAAGAAATCCCCTTTGTCCCGGATAGTGTGTGTGTGCACACATGTTTACTTTCCCTCCATTTAAAAGATTTCTTTAAACTTGATTTGTTCCAGAACTAACTCACTTATCCTTTTAGAATCAGTGCACACCTTTCTGTAGCAGTGTGATCACTGGGGAAATGTTTGATTACATTTGAACATGAGCGCAGACTTCCCCTGGACTGCACATGGGTGACTAATCCTTGATGAGCTCAGTGCTCTCTGAAGGGAGAGCCAATGTTTGAACAATTTTAGTTGTGCCCGTGATTGCACTAAAAGTCCTCTACTCTTCCACCTTCCCCACCCCGCTGTTTGCTTGGGGACGCGTGTCCCTTTGCTTCTGCAGTCTGTTTTGCAGCCCTGATACTTGTTCAAATTTATTCCAGCTTTGAGTCTAATACTTGGAAAAAAAAACCCCGAGCCTGCTTCTCCTCACCCCAGTCTTTCCCATTACATATGGAAAATGGCTGCACTTGTGTAGTCGTATCCATGTCAGCCAGGGAGCCTGGTTGTCCACTGCCATAACCAGATGAAGGTGTTGCCTGCCATCAGCATCCAGAAAATAAAGGATTGCTCCATCACCGGTGGAGCAGCAGTATGAGGCTCTATGTCGAACCTATGTCATTCAACATCCACATGGAGATGAGTTGGATCGGGAGCTGATGATGTGTAAAACTTGATGAGGGGAGGTAAAATATGGTGCATGTCCGTTCTGAATTGGCCCTTTTCAATGCAGAGGTCTTAATGGCAGTGCTGGTCCTCCTATAATCATACAGTTATAATAGTAGACTTACCAGTACACACATCTTAGGGTGATGCAAGGCCTGAAAAGCACTGAAATTCACTGTGGTGCTTCTGTTTCTAAAGCAGAAGAACATAACTGTTGCAAAAGCAATGACTCTGAACTAAAATATTTTGTTCTTGTTAGTGGCATTGACTGACCCAGTCTCTTTGCTGGTTCCCCATTAGTTCTTGTGGGGCCATCTGACTTCTGGATGGGATTCATCTCCTCCCAGGCAAGATGGGTGGAAGTGAGTTACGAACTTTTAGCACAGTTCTCTGAACTAATCCTTCCCTGGGCTTTGGACTGCTGTGCTTCCCAGTGATGAAAACCACATCCATTATTTACTGGCATGAAAAAGAAAGTGGAGATATTTTCCCAAAAGCTTGGATCTGTGTCAGCAGAAATTAGGAAAAACAGTCTTTTGAAATAAAGCTGTCATAAATTGTGATCTAGACAGCTAGAGATTTTCATGCTCATCTAAGATGACAGATAGCCAGGTACTGCAAAAACAGAGTTAATGAAGATGCTTCTTTCTCTGAATGTTGTTCGCCCTTCCTGTAAGCCTTGGACTTTCCAGCCCATAGGGAAGTTTGACAGGGTTTCCTCCCCTCCTAATTTCTTGCTGTAGAACTGGGGAAACTGGCCAGTCTTGGTACTGTCTTCTGGTAAATGCCTACAATGTACAGTGGCCACATGTGTTGAATATATAGACTTGTTAACATACTTCAGCAAGATTCTGGTGTAATTATGCAAGCGCAGACACAAAATCGCTGACCCTCAGTGATGCTGCCTATACCAGTAAGTGCACATGTACCTCTGCATGTATATATTTCCATAACTAGATACTGCATGCGGATTCACATCCTTTATCTGGCAGCCTGATTGTTGCTTTGATAGTGCTTTGGTTTTTAATGGGCAGTGGCCATGAACTGAGGTGCAGCAAGAGAACATCATTTGCAAAGAGCCTTGCAACATTACACAATAACCACAAAAAGCATCAACATTTACTTTGCATGTTTTCTAAGGGCTTATACCAAGGCAGGCTGAAATTTAATGGAAAGATCAAAGTGACTAGACTTGGCTTTGGATCAAACTCTAATACAATTCATTTCTTACTGGCTTTTGTTTGATATCAGAAAGTATTAAGGCACTTACCCTTATGATTTTAAGAGGCCTAATTTTAGAGGATAGAGGGGATCAGAAGTGTTAACTTCTGTTCCAAAGCAGCTGGCTGAATTATACATTTGTGTTTTCTAAACTATCGTAGGTGAAACATATTTACTTTACCAATCTTGCAGAAAGGATAGAAAGCGGAGATGGTGCCAAATCTGCAAAGAAAATGTCATATGAAAGAGGATTTCATGCTTGCTTTGGTATCAACTATTGCACTGTTCTTTAACTGAACCTGACTTCCTAGGTTTTCTGATATCGAATAGCTATGGCTTTTCCCAGACTTTCTGGTTATTAAAATTCAGCCCTCCGACTCCAGAATTCCCCTTCCGAATGTTATTTTATCCTAGCTAGAGGAAAGCAGTTTAAGGGATAGATATACTTCTAATGGACAAAATCTTCTCCCTGTTAAGAATTTAAAGAATATTATACTTCTATACTTAGAAACCTCAGGTTGGAGAAGAAAAGGATGCTATTGCTTTCTTGTTTTATTTCACCTTTTGAATAATGTTCCAGCTTTCCAAGGAACACTGTGCCTTACGTACCCATCCCATATGAATTTTGTGCGCTTTGTTCACCTATACTAAGCCAACATTACAAAACAAACTCTGGGTGTAGAAAGGTACTTTCCCTCAGTCTTCTGGAATTACAGAACAGACAGTCCCCTGGCACATTCCCAGTTTCGGGACTTGTTTTTGAGATAGTCACTTGTTGCGCCACTGTAGTGAAAACTTCATCAATATGGAAATGAGCTCAAAGGCTAGATTATGAATGTTGTTTTCAATGTGTTCATCTCACGGGTCTTGATGTTTATCTTTGCGATGGCTTAGTGGTGTAACACAAACCTTAGCTGAGATTTGGCAGTTTGTTCGTCTTGGGTTCTCTTTGTTTCAGCTTCTCAGTCCTCGCTGCTTAGCGATGTTCCTTTCTTCTCTGCTGGCTGGGTTCACAAGCTTGATATTGCAGTAATTACTCAGGAATTCATTATAAGATGTTTAGTATCAGAGCTTGGCTACTTAAAGAAAAGAGCAGTGAGCTTCCAGGCAGGGACCGAGTTCTGACAACTGCTTGCAGAAGGATTTAGCGAGGTTACACCTGTTTATCTGCTGCAAGCTGGTCTTTTTTGCTTTCTCTTGCTGCCATTTTCCCACGTCTTTAGTGATTCACAGCCTCCTACACTGCGGTCCACTGGGACTGCCAGAGATGACTTTGTTATTAGATGATGTTTCTTGGATGACCCAAGTTTTCCTTGTAATCTGATTCCATCAAGGGGATGGTGTCAGGCCTCTGGGACTTTCGGGAATGGCTTGCATTGCACACACTTAAGGGAGACTTGTTCAAAGTGATCTAAAAGCTTAAAAGTCTCAAAGCAATCAACAGTTTTTAGTTCTGGGCCCCAAAACATGACTTACTGACGTGCCCGAGCTCTTTTGGGAGAGTCTGCTTGCTCCGTGCTCAGCTCTCCTGCTCCCCTCTCCTCTAGTCCGAAGCTCCTCTGTACAAGCAGGGTCATGACCCTGCGTGTGCGTGGGGCACCCGTGTCAAATGACCCCCAGTGTCTATACTGCCCCGATGCTCTCAGTGTTGTGGCCTTCTCTTGTGGCTGTGCGCTTAGTGTGTGAGATTTTTCAAGCACACATAGAACTAAAAGCCCAACCTTAGGGCCTGCTTCTGAGACGCCATTGAAAAGCCTCTACAGACTTCTGCTTGTCGGATGTGTGAAAGTCCACTTTCTTGACAGTGGTGTTTTCATTTTCTATTTATGAGAATGACAACAAATCACAGAATATCACAAGATTACGTCCGTACATCATATACGCTCTTTTTGGCCCCACTAAAAATGGAGGGAATTAAATAAGGAGTTAAAAAAATAAATGGTACTTTGTATTTTCTGCTACTGGCCTGTTAGAGCTCCTATTTCTTCCACATGCTTTGCAGCACTGAGAAGTGTAAACACAGCTAGTCTCTTCCTTTTCCAGCACTGTTTAGACAGTGTATCCCTCTGCTACTCAGATTCTTTGCCGGAGTTGCCAAGTGGCGGATCGCATTAGTGAATGGGTGTTCATTCACTTGAAATTGTATTGGTGCTGCAAAACTGTTTCCTATAGGTCACTGATTTGCTGTCATTCAGGTGATTAGCAATGTTCTTAATCATATTTTTTTTGCTGTTGATCTGAACCATGCTTTAGTCTGTGAAGAAGGGTGTGCAGGATATCCAATATAAATCTGAACTGTGCAATTCGCTCTTAAAGTATGTGTCGTAAAGATGCCAGGGAATTAATTCCCTTCCTGTGTCTGCCACAAATGGGATTTAATGTGAGCCAAGAAACTTCAGCTGATGTTCAGTGTTTTATTGTGTGTCAGGGAAGCCCGGAAACTTTCTCCATGAGGGCTGTGCATGCTGTTGACTGATGAAATATTTCACCCACTTCAACAGTGGGAGGTTGTTTAATTAAAGAGAATAGGTAGCACGTACTATATCAAACACTTTAATGCTGAAAACTTGGAAATGAGAATTAATAGATTCATGTAGAAGCGTGCTTACAGGGGATTAATGACTTTTGTGAAGCTGGTGATTATTCATTTCCATTTGAATACGTTGCTCTGAGAATATACTTGGGATCCAAAAAAATTAAAAAATGGGGATGTTGGGGGCTTGAAGGTGGGAAGGCCAGGACTGAAATGTGTTTGCCTCCAATGGCACGGAATGAAAACCTCTTGACTGATGCTTCAGGTAACTGTGACTGTCATTTCAGCCCTGCATGTCACCCTGCGCCTTTATGCTCAGTTTTCAAGCATGCCGTAATACTGAGGATAGAGCTTAAAGACAGCGATAAAAATAAAGGTGTGAAATGTTAAGAAAAACCCTGTTTCATGCCAGTCCTTGGGGGAAACGCGGTGCAGGCTTGCACAATGTTCGTATGGGCTTCAGTGACATCCAGCGCTCGCTGAGATCCAGAGTCCTACTGTCTGGTAAACTTGAATCAGACCTAATTTACCTGGATTAGCGGCGCAACCTCTTTTCTCATGTCTTGCTTCATCCAGGATAGAAGAAACTGCCTCCCAGTTGTCGGGCTGGGATTTAAAGCAAATGGGCAGTAGTAAGAGATGTAAGCAAGCCCTTTTCAAGGAGGTGCCCTGGAAGAACAACCGAGCGTGGGGTAGAACAAGAGAACGCTGAGGTACCCAAGTGTGAGTTTTTGATGCAGCAAGAAGGACAGGGGCGTGACAGGAAAGATCAGGAGGAGGAGGGAGTCTCCACCAATACTCATGCAGAAAGGGAAGAGCACTAACTCAGATCTATTGATTGGCATCAGTACAAAAGTAATACTTTTCCCTTAAGCACAACTCTGCTGTCACAGCTGTTTGGTTACCAATGTCTCCTCCCAACAAAAGACATTACCTTAATGTAGAGAGGTTGCTGTAAGCTGCAGGCATAACTGCGGCCATGCCATATTCTCAACCGTGGTTGCGCAGGTTATTTTTTCTAGTGCATTTTTACATCTTTGTATTTTTCTCTCCTGAATGCGTCTGCTGATATTCAGACTTCCTCAATAGTTACTGCTCACATCAAATGGTAGGAGGAAGGAAGAGTGAAAACCTGAATGATTATTGTGGGAGGTTCCTTTCCCCCACTCTAGCACAATCGTCATTGGCAACAACTGACATCAACATGGGGGATAAGAGAAACACAAAAAAAGTACATGAGGGGTTAAAAAGATGATGTAAGTGGCTGTGGAACAGCATCTTCCTCTCTCAAATAAAATGCTCTCATCCACTAACCATCTATCTCAGTCTTCATTAAAGTTAGTGGGAGTCTTTCCATTAGATTAAAAGGATATTGGATCAGCCCCAGATCCTCCGTGCTGGGTGCAACGGGCACAGTCTTTAAGCTCAGAGGTGAGCGGAAGGAATTTTATGACTGAAGAGTCTGCGTGAAATCCCAACCCTCTTGAATCCAATGGTGAAACTCCCATTAACTTCATTAGCGCTGGGATTTTGCCACTAGACTCAGCGTGAAGTGAAATCAGTGCAGTGAGAGGCGGTGGGATGTTTGACAACAGAGATGCTAGCTGTGGGGTTTTTTGTGGCTGGAATGCCTAAGCATAAACTATTTTCATTCTTAAAGTTTCATGCTGCCATTTCAGCAGCAATAGGAGTGAATTGAGACTGACTGCAGCTGCCTGTCTCCTATGGAGAGAAATTCTGGCATGGCACCTGGCATGGGCTTTCCTTCCAAAAATGCTCCCTTGAGAGTTTTCCAGTTTATCCGGAGGTGGCCATATCTAATATGCAGCAGATAACTGGAATATAGTACACTTCCATCCCACAGAAGAGACCATGCCCATAATCTGTACCCAGGTGGAAGAAAGCACAAAGCAAGAGTTAAAATAAAAACAAGGAATTTGGAAGAAGCTTCTAAGAAAGTAATGAGCTGTACCCATCCAGCTGTGCTATCTGCAGGGAGATGATATATTTTTGAATTTGAAAGAGAGGTGTGTGTAAGAAGGAGGAAAAAATGATTGAAAACACATGCGAATAGAAAGGATTTTCACCAAACTCTCCCCCAATCTGAAAACAAAGCTGTCCATTATAATAATTGCAATGTAAGCCCCAGAAATATGCTGCAGTGTGAGGCCTGATCCCTCCCTGGAGGGCTCGCAGGCAGAGATGAATATAAAAAGAAGGCACAGGAGTTCAGGGCTAGGTCAAGAAAATGATTTCAGTTTTTAAGCAACTAGTATAGGATTTTCTAGAAAGGGCTGAAAATCTATTTCCCTTAAGCAGTTGGAGTTGAACTCTGAAACCCAAGGGCTCTTAAAACCCCAGTTGCTTTCAAAAATGTTTGTGGTTATCAATATCTAATCCTCGCCTGCTTCCCAACCTTGGGCTGCCTTTGAAGTATCGCTACCGAGAACTGCTCTGTGTTCCTCCTCTGCCCTTGCCTGCTCCGTAAGCGGGCTCCGAAATGGAAGGATTTGTTGTAAGCACATGATTCACCTTTTATTCCTACGTGTTGTCAACTGGTATTAGCAATACCTTCCTTGAAAGAGATGGGGATGATAACAAGGTGATGTTTAATTGAAATCCCTAAAATAAGAAGCCACTGGATTTAGGGTCCCCCTGTAGCCACCAAAGATCTTTGCCCTTGGGGAGAGCACATAGAACTAGATGCTCCATTGCAGTGCCCGTGTTGTGATGGGCAGTCTGCGAGTCCGACTTCTCCAGGGGTTAAATGGTTCATCCCTTCAAATACTATTCTATCAGTAATGACAGCGTGTCATTCATGTAGAGAATTGTTAAAAGGCGAACGTTCTTCCCTCTCCTTTTCCATGTGGTAATTCTAAATGTGGTCCCTTGTCACCCTCCCCTCCGCCCCCCCAAATCCATTTCTCTTTCTGGAGCATCTGGAGTGCATGACTTCATCTGCTTGATTATCTCGAGCCTTGGGAATGCTGGCTTTGTCTCCGAAACCACCAGAATGTGCTGAGCAAACACCACTGCTCGTCAGGCTGCATCAGGGCTGGCAGTTAAAGCCTCCTATGCAAGAAAACTTCCTAGGAACTACTTTTCGATGAGATCATCTTTAATGATACGGGGTTGTCTTACTGGGTGAACCGGATTGAACACGAGGGCAGCATTGCGGCCAAATAAAAGAGCTGTTGTTTCCAAATATTTTTGTAGCTTTCTAGGATTGCGTTTTTGCATAAAAGTGGGCATTTGGTCTTTGTTAAGTTGCAGTTTTGTCTTTCATACTGACAGCGTGGTTTCTGCCATTGGAAGCAGTTCCAGTAAATTCTGCGATGGATTTTTAAACTGTTACTGGGGAGAGGGTGTTTTTTCTCTAAGAGGGATGAAGAGCTGTATCTCTGATGATACAAACTTCTCCTTAAGCAGAACTATGTTGTTCGCTCAAGTGTGTCTGGCTATAGACCATTGCTGTTCTTGTGCATCGAGCAGCTGGAGTGAGCTGAAGCAGTGGAAAGGGAAGGATTGCCAACAGGCATCTAATAGGGGCCATTCCACAAAAACTCCTGTGATGTGCATGCAGGAGCACTCTGTGCAACGTCTCCAGCTAGTTGAAGTGTGTATTTGCTGCCACGGCTGTTCTGACGTGCCATCTCTGAAAGAAACAACAGGAAATTAGGATGGGTCAGATATTACTGGGATACTAAGAAAAGGTATCATGTTTCTGTATTAGCTGATAATATCTAGGCTATGCAAATGCAATCTGTATGGTCTTCAAATATCTCCTTCTGCCCTCCCCAAGGAAGATGAGTTTTTACATCTCGCTCAAAACTTCACAGAAGATCGAGCTGCAGCGTTACATTGATGCAATAGTGACGGGGAGAGTGCTGAAAAAAAACCAGAATAATTTGTGTACCTTGACCCTCAGCCTGTGAGGGGAAGGTACGTGTCAACATCTTGAATTTCCTCCTTGAATATTGCAGAAATGTGGGCCTGCTGCTGTTTGTATGCAGCAGAGACAAATAATGCAGATGGCAATTACGACTGCTGCTCAAATCTTAGTCAAGTGTGTGCTTATTAGCCTGAACAGTGTCAAGGTCCCGGCTTTCTCCCTGTCAGGCAATCCCACCCCTGCAGGTTTAGGAGCTGCCAGAGCACGTTGAGGACATTTGCTGGTTTCTGTCACTGCTCTTGTGATGTGTATGAAGTTGAGTCTTACCCTGGTGTTAGGGTGATCGCTTCCAGCACAGCGTTTTTGGGGTGCAATATATCAGTCTGGTCAAATTAGCAAGTGATCCAAAGTCTTGCTCATAACCCACATTAAATAGAACAAAGCTTTTATTTTATTCTAGTTTAGAAGAGGTTTAACTCTCTTTGGTGTGAACATCTCTATACTCCCTCCTAGTCCATCACTCAAGCGTCAAAGAAATTGTTGTAGCTCAGCCAGAAATGCTTAAAGATGTTCTAGAAAAGAAGTTATTGTCACAGATCTGAGAGGATGAGCTTGGGCAGAGCTGAAACCGGCTACCAGGAGCTTTTCAGGTAGAAGCTTTGAATGTTCAACCTGGAGACCAGCTCAGTTTTGATGGTTTCAGTTTGATTGGTGTTCAAGCCAGTGCCAATGCACGGTTTTGCACGGCCTAGCAAATGGAAGATACAGCTCTATCATAGAAGATGGAATTGAGGTATTTTCCATTGAGACAGCAGCTAGAGAAGGTTATGCAGGACAGCTGCTGACTCTGAACATTTCAGAATCATTAAAGCCAAGAAATTCGTGTCTGAGAATTTTTAAACACCTGGAGATAGGAGCTCTGTTGACCTCTGCACGTTGCTTTTTAGTCAGTGAGTGGAAAAAAGAGTATTGCTAACATGCTATGAAAATGAAGTGCTGGTGGTAAGTGTAGGTCTGTCAGCTTGACATTGATCCAAAGCAAAATAACGGAGCAACTGCAGTAGCACTCCTTTAATAACGAATTAAGGGAGGACCACTTTGTTAGCATCTATCTACCTGAGCTGAAGGAAAACGGATCTTGTCAAATCAGCTTGATGTATTTTACTTTGCCAGGCTTACAAGCTTGCCTGATAAAAGATGCAGTAATCTTCTGAGTGGGCCTCCTTCACATCTTGATCCAGAGACAAAATGAACAGTGTCCAACAGCAAATAGTTTTGACACTGACAGGTCTTCAAATGGAGATGAATGGAGGGAATCATCTCTGAGCTGGTGTGTGTTTAGCGGGGTTCCTCGGGGATCGTTTGCTGCCCTTTCGCTATTTAACACTTGCATCAGTAGCTTGCTGGAAAACATAAAATCATTACTGATAATGTTTGCAGATATGCGTGCAGACTGGTGACTGCTGAGGTGATGAATAGGTCGGCTCACTGGAAGAGCCATCTGCATTACTTGATAAACTGGGAGACTGTAAGAAACGCTCATTTATTATTTGCCCGGTACAGGGGCTTATATTTAGAGCTCAGGGCAGCAGGTCTTGCGGGGATCCAAGGTTTCAGTCCTGCAGAGCAGCGACTGAGAGGCCCCGACGGATGGAAAAGGGAGTATAAATCCCGACACTCTGCCAGGGTGTGGGGTTTGATAAGGCACCGTTGTGGATGTGGAAGGAAACGTTAGAAAACTAAACTCAGTATTGGTAAAAGGAAGTGGGTTGTTTACAAAGTCGCTGCATGTTGGATAAAATCCACTTTTGTGCAGAGGGCTAGCGCAGATGATATCAAGGCTTGGAATGAGATTTTCATCTCGGGCTGCCTTTCAGTGCAGGGGTGGAGTGTACCCTTTGAGCCTCTGTGTGTAATTGTGCTACATCAGGATTTAAATTCTGTATTTACTGTTTTCCTGGCAAACATTTAGGTAAATGTTGCATTAAGTAGACATTTATTTTTAATAACATTGACATTTATCTTGCTTTTCTCCTGACATTTTTAGCATCTTCACAGATATCTGCATAGCTATTTCTGTTCTAAAATTTGCACTAATTAATTGCTTTTCTGTGTATCTATGGGAGCAGCTATCAGCACAGAGAAAGGGAGGCACTGCAGTTACGCATCTTTTTGATTAAAGATAAATTGAAATAATTAAAGATGTGGTATTTAATGTAGATGCTTTAGGGCTGAAAACCAACATCCTGATACCTGCTGAGAAATACCTTACATCACAAATAATCTCTGTTCTAGTCACTTCTGCTGTGACCAAGGCTAGCACTGGAATGTGGCCTACGGTAATTACTGTTTTGACACAAAGGGGATGCTTTCTGTTCACCCAGAAATAAATCTCTTTGATTGCTCTTCTCCTGTGGCAGAGCGCTGTATGTATAATTTAAGATGTACAAGGCAGCAGTGGAGCTTTTTGGAACTGGATCATCCCAGCAGTGAGAAAGCTCATGCAAGTGATGGGTGAGCAGATAAACATCAACGATTTTGGGTGCTGGCTGGTGTCAGGGATGCTACATGGTACTTGCGCAGCTGAGAGCGCCATACATCTTTCAGACACCAGTATCGATACTTCCAGAGGTGAGACCCAGCTTGCCCAGGTGTGGCTGAGCTGCAGGAATGTCTCGGGATTGCTCTTTGGGGGATTGCCTGAGCGCCCAGTGGAGCTGCAGTCATGTCGAGAAAACCAGTCCGTCGTGTCAAGTGCTAATAACAGGAATTAAATCATTCCGTGAGCACATCTTGGAAGTATAAACGTGCATAATTAGTTTGATGTCCCTTAACACGCCAGCAGGTGATGATTCTGGAGAGCCTTGGAAAAGCTTTTGGAGGGTGAGGCAAGGGAGAGCATCCCCTTTGAGTGTGTATCTGATGAAAGTGCGGGGCTTTCGGGTAGCTGTGCGTGGAGCTGCTCTGGGCACAGCCACAGCCGGGGGTGACCTCATGAATGCAGGGTTGTTTGTTGGGTTAGTAACCAGCCACTTGGGAACGGTTTCTAAAAACAACTCTTCTTTTGTTACTTGGTGAGCACTGGAAACATACAGTCTGGGGCAGAAATTGCTGATGTGCTTGTATCAATTTCCTTTTGATGGTTGTCTTGTCTTTCTTTAATCTGGGGTCTGAGATGCTTTGGGAAGTCTGGGATCTTCTTCCTTCCCTTTTCTGACTCCAGCTCCTCCCCAGGCTGCAAACTCAGCCTCGACCTGTCTCTCATCCTGCTCTGAAGTCTTTAAACCTTTAACCAACACCGCAGCTAAACAGCCTCTTCTCACAGAGCTGTGAAAGCGCGTCTCACTCTGCATGCCCCGAGTTTCTGTACCGGGGGCATGGGAAGAACTGGAGGAACTTCTTTGAGGGCTTTCCACCTGAGCAGGCAGTTGTTGGTACTCCATATCATCCCTGCTCTGGCTGAGAGGAGAGGTGAACAGCGAGCACCAAGGTTCTGGTGTCACGGACAATTTGGCAAGGTGGCATCAGCCAAAGTTCGCAAACCTGGACTTGATATCATGTTTTCTCTTCTGGCTCAGCTGAAAAGCTGGCTTGGAAAGTTTAGTAAAATGTGTTAAGTAGGCACCCAGCACCTGCCATGGACGAGATTGCTTCATTGTCTCCCATGTGTTCATCTGAAAAAGCAAATACATGTAGTTTGCATGTCTGATGCAACTAGAAGAGCCAGAAAAAGACCAAAAAAGGGCGTCTTTCTGTTTCATTTCTGGAGCCATTCTACTTTTGTGTAAAATCAGCATTGTGATTGAGGCATTCTTATTATAATTTTGCAGATACGTGTTTGTAATTTGAGCCATTGCCATGTGGCATTCTTACCCCCCCCCTTTTTTTTTTCCTTCTTTATAAAATTTCATGCTCTCAGTTCTGAAGTAAATTAAAGGTTTCAGATTGACAGTTCCAGATGTAGATGCTGTCTGTTCATAAAGCAGGCGCTGTACAGTAGCAGAATTAAACTGCCAGTTTAATTTCGCTTCAGCACCTCTGATCTGATCCGAAGAAACCTTCATGCCAATAGAGAAAGTTAGCAGTTGTGTTTGCAGTACAAGCATGAACTTTTATGATGCAGATATTACGCAGCTGACTGAAATAACTTGGTGGTATTGCTGCTCTTCCATCCCTGTCCTCACTCGCTGGTTATAAAAACCTGCCGCTTTACCCCTGTTCATAGCAAATTTCCTACTTTCTGGGTCTGCTGGGTTTCAGTAATGAGTTTGCTGAGAAAAATTCCTG
>NW_009647874.1:1546929-1557008 GCF_000708025.1 Charadrius vociferus | reverse complement strand
CATTTTCTGCATTTTCTTTTCATTTGCATTTTAAAAAAAAGGGGGGGGGGGAAGCTTGGATCCTAATAGAGAGACTATTTAAGCGGTGAGTGCAACTTGGAGGCTAAACCAAACTTCTTCCTTTTGAATCACTCCATGGGCGGTGCTGCTCCTGTACAAGCACAAGGTGCCCTTAGTACGTTTCTAGTTCAAAATTATTTCCAGCAATATGAGTGCAGATGGAGCGAATAATCAGTGTTTATTTCTAGGCTCGTTCTGTTTTCTCATGGAGGAAAAAAGTCTTTCTGATGCCTGTTTGAAGCTGTGTATGATGCAAAAATCAGGTAGACCTTTCATCTCCCTTTATCCTGATGCTCACCATCTTCTCTGTTGAAACGTGGGGACAGTGGCATGTGTCTAGCATATGGATTGAGACTCCTATGTGTGGGGCTGGAGACGGATCACAGCCGTCTCTTCTGTGCAGGACCCTGAGAAATAGCTCATCCCAGCCCCAGCCTGTTGGATGAGTCGTGTCTGTGAGGGTCTGTGCCCAGCCCTGTGGTGTGAGATGGGCTGGATCTCCATCTCGCACCAGTCCAAGGCGGGAGCTGGTGCAGGCTGCCCCTCGCACAGGGACAACATGCAGCATTGGGGTGAACAGCCCTCACCTGCGCCTGTTGCTGTCAAAACCTGGGGGAGGTTTCTTTTCTGGAAGCCTAATGGGATATGTTTCAATCTCTTCTAATTGAATATTACTCCGAAACAAAATGCCATCTAAAAATCAATGTTCGTCTGTATGCGGCTCTTCTCTCTCACCCCTTTCACAGTGATCGAGGCATAGAGCTGCGTTACAAGCCCCACAGCAGCTGGATAACGACTGGCAACACGGCATGTGGGCAAGAGGTCAAAACTTGGTCTAGAGTGGGGGAAGTAGGGAAAACCATCTCCTTTAGGGAAATCTGGCAGCTTGGACAGACCGGCATGGTTTCTCTGACCCCCATCCCAACCACACTTAGCCACTGGGCCGGCATGCCGGTGGGATGCTCTCCGCACCCATCCTCTCTCTGCCAGGCACAATTTGTGCCGGCCACTGGAAATGCGCGTAGGGGTTATTGAACAAAGGTCTGCCTGTGCAGCTGGGGATGTGAGAAGCTCTTGCTTGCGGATGGAAATGACAACAGCTTTTTTCTTTTTTTTTTTTTCTTTTTTTTTCCCCCAACCAAATCATTTATTTGAGTAGATTCGACGGTAACTGCGTGCTGTCTTCAGAGTCATTTAAAACCAAATTAATGGAGCGCACTTGTAAGCCGAGGCATAGGGAGGCAAGTAAATCCTTCTTCCCAAGTCTCAGAGGAGTTGCTTTTTCCCTGCAGCATGTAAGAAGGACTCACGCGTGCTTAAAATATCACGTATCAGTTACAGAGCCTGTGCTGCTGTTCAGATGACACCGCTGGTAAGCACACAGTTTTCTTCCCTCTTGACCTAGTAGTGCGTGTGCCCTCTCATCGTCCTCCCACATTTTATTTTAATAGGGACCAGGCTACACCAGCGGCATATCGATTTGTTTCACAGGGGTGTCTCCTCACCTAAGGATGAGCTTTAGAAAAAAGCTGGGGTTGGATTGACACATGGGAAATCACTAGACTAAGGCTGAAGTGCATTGAGCATCTGGCCTAGCCCATCTGCATTCAAAGCTAATGCTGCTTTTGGTTTTTAGGATAAATATCTGGCAGAAATTCAGGCTGGGTGCAGCACTGCTGCTGTTTGCAGCTGGAGGTGCAGGAAGAGGGTTGCTGCTCCATCATGTGCCATCGTTGGTGATTGCGTGGCTGGAAAAGCTGGCAAGTTGCTTCAGATAACTGCCTGGGTGGGTTATTTTTGAGGAACCGCTGCTGGGATTGCCCTCAACCCAAAAGCCTGTTGAAGTCAGTGGTAGTCTGCTGAACAGTGATTTCTGCTCATCCGCATAAAGCCTAAAATAACTGGACAGAAAAAGCTATCAGTTTCCAGTTCTGCTTGAGCAGATGTTGCTGTCCAGGATAACGCCCCTCTGGGAGTGGGGATGAATGGAAATCAGTTGTAGGGAGTTCCAAGGGAAGGCAAAAATGAAAGCAATTTCATTATAAAGTAAATGCTTTATGTTGCAGAAATAACTGATGGGTTTTGAGCAATAGTTATTTTAGGATATAAAATAGAGAAGTGAAATACTTTATTCACGGAAAAGATTTTTGGTAGATTCCGAATACTAGATCTTATGCTGGAGTAAATTTGTACCATTAGTTCTGTCCAGAAAGATTAGATTTTTGTAATGGAAACAGTAGCAGGACATTGTCTCAGAGAGAGACACAATGAAAGAGGGGCTTTCTCTCACCCTGCATTTTTACACCCAGAAAATTTTACTTTTTCCTGTTAGTATCTTGACCAAAACTCCAAACATTTTTAATGCATACTCTGAATGCTGCTTTGCACTGTACTGCACAGAGTAGGGGCAGCTGACTGAAATAGACTGATGGGGAAAGCATAAAAATTATTGTACAAAGAGAGATTGTTTAGATATCTTTATTTAGCAAGTGAAGTATGTTGCCAATAGGAAGGAGAAAAATGGAGACTCAGCTGTGTTTACAAAGGCAACAAAAATTTTCCTGAAGTGAGGCCAACTTTGATATGAGCTATTAAGTTTGCTTGATTTTTGCAGGGCTAATTCTGAATAGGAATTGAATGTCATGTTTTTGAGCGGGGGCATAAACAACTTGCCTTCAGTTCACGTTAGCTTTGCATCCGTGCTTCTGAAAACTATCGCTTGGTCTGGCGCTTGCAGACCTGTAATGTGGCTGAGATTACGGTATGACCTGAAATGGGTTGTGCCCTGAGCCCTGTACGCTTTTGGGAAGAGCTGGGATCCTTGTGGCACCAAAACAGGTCCTTGATACTAGTGCCAAGTGCATTGTTTTGATCTTGTATTTTTTGTCCTTCTCTTCTTCCATCCCAGCAAATGTTTTCCTTGTGGCCTTGATCCAACAAGCCGTTTAACTGTGTGCAGGTGCAAGCACATGATGGGACCTACTAGCACGTCTCACTGTGTGCTAAACTATTTTCAACAACAAAAAACGAACTACAAGACAACATCTGCACCCACCTGCCCCTGCCAGCCCAAGCCTTTGTTAGTGCTGAATACGAACATCTTTCCAGAGCACCAAGCTCAAGGTGGCAAGCCAGGAAATACCAAATTAAGGTACAAGTCCCTGCATTGCTCTCTCTGACCTCCAAAGATGGGTATAGCTGTTGGGAGTGACCTGCGGCACTTTGGCTTTATCCATGAGAGCAGTGTTGCTGGGTGCTTGATGTGGCAGCTGGGAAGCACAGCAGGCTGCTCCCGGGTCTCGTCGCTCCGTGAATGCAGTTGTCTGAGCACAGGTTGGCTGGTCACACAAGGCCACCCACAACACTTGCACCATCAGTGATCCATGTTGTTCAAGTTGTCAGTGGCAGATGCAGGTGGTGGTGTCCTGGAGATTGCCATCCATGAAATGGATGGTAGAGGAGGGTGAACGCTTTTCCACAGGGTTTCCTATGAATCACATTTTTTCCTGTTACCTAGCATGGCTATTAGCTGATGGCTTCGATACCTGCAAACCTATGTGAGTTGTCAAGTCTATTTCTGCCTCCATCCTGCCTCAGATAAGTGCCAGGCATGACTGCCAGTACACAAGCGTCCTCCCTCATTCCACTAGGCCGTTCACGCTCCTGACCCATTGACCATTAGCTCTGTGGCCCCTTTAGTGCTGCAGGTGCAGGTGACAAATAGCTCTGAAGGTTCTCCTGTATCTCACACCCGCTCTAATCACTACCCTTTCCCCTTAACGGGAGCCCATGGCCTTCTCTTTCCTCACTGATTCCTTTTCTCATAATTTCACCCTTCCTATTATTCCCCCATTTCTCCTTAATTCAATTTTTTCTGCCAGGAAGAATTTATTTAGCTTTAAGTGCTTTTCTGATGTCTTGCTGTACTCAAATTGCAGCACCTCAAAGCGAGCCCTGCCCTTCCCCATCACCTTCTTAGCAGAGCCAGGTTGTAAGAGTATACTGTTACTTTACTTCCTTCCAATCCCTGGTTGAAGAACACATTTAGTAGGTATTGTTCAGGTTTTGGGGCTAGTGAACCCTCCCACTGATTCTGTTGAGCAAAAGAGAAAAAATGAAGGCTAAAAATTTTCTTGACCTGCCCAAGCATGCACACTGTGACCCGTTTGGCTGAACCTCTTGCATGTATGACCGCCCACTGAAGAGCTCAATAGCTGTGGCAATACAGTGTTGAATTGCCCGTGTCCCAGGAGGGACTTACTTGATGCTACTTAAGTGGACATGTCAACAGGCTTGCAAGTATGAAGTTATGACCAGAATCTGCTCATGACCAAGTTCTGGTAGACTTCTATTCACCTTAAGAAAATTATAGATTTGTCTGAAGATCATATCCTCTGGTTTGCACATCCAAGAAGCGTCAGTCCCATGGAGTTATTTATGGTGTCTACCTTACATTAGTGATATTTTCTTCCTTTGGAGCATTGTGAGCAATCACTGGGTACAGCCAAGTTTGTGAGATTTGGGTGGGAGTTTTATTTCAAAGGACTTCTGCATAACATCTAAGTAAGGTTTGATTTGAACCCTGAGGAGGAGAATAAACAAATAGGCCTGATCCAACTCCTGCTGCCTCAGGGAGGAAAACATCTACTGACGTCCCTTGACAAATGAAAGTGACTGAAGCTTAACCAAGGACACTAAGCCATGGGTCAGATGAAAAAGTTCCTAGAGAAGTCTTTTTGCAGCCTGTCTTTTCCTTTGACAGCCCCAAGCTGATGGAAGCTCTAAGCTTTGCTCCTCTCTCAACCCAAATCCTAACCATGGGCTAAGCCCTTTTCCAAGGACCGCAAAAACAGTGGAATATAGCAGAAATCAAGAAGCTATCAGGGGAGAAATATTTTTGCACCCTCCCTTTTCAGCCACAACCTCACTGGAGTTTGAGGATTTTCCCTCTCCTAACCCTAACCCTAAACACTGGCCTTGGCTGCACTGTCTTCAAGTAGCACAAGCCACATCAATGATGAAATTTTCAAAGGCAAAATCCTAATGAAGCCAGTCCCTCCCTCTGAGCTCCTTAGAAGCTCCACATCACATGGAGCTCCAGGCTTTGACATTCTCCCGAACCTAACCCTAAACCCTGTGTGTGAGCTGAGCATTTGCCAAAGAGACCAAGCCATGGCCAAGATAAAGAAGTTGTGAGGGGAGATAGCTCTTTGCAGCCTCTCCTTTCCTTTGGCAGTGCATTAACAACGCTGTGCCAGATGGAGCTATAAGACCTGTAAGTGTCCTCACTGTAACCCTAAGCCAAGGTGTGGGCTGCTCTGTGGATAAGAACACAGCCAGCCATGGCTGAGATGAAAAATTTAGCAGAGGGGTAAGTTTTTCACTGTTCATTCCAACCTTTCCCAAACACTTTGCAGACTCATGCCAACTGGAGCTCTAGGCTTTGTCCCTCTTCCATCCCTAGCCCTAAAGTCTGATCTCCCAACCGGGTACCCAGAGCAATGAATAGTCCAGATAAAAAAGCGATCAGATGAGAAATCTTTCTGTGGCCCACACTTTCATTCAGAAGCCCCTCACCAGTGCCATGCTAACTGGAGAATTAGGCTTTGTCCCTTTCCCAAGGCTGAACCCAACTCTAACACTGTGCATGGGATGAACTCTTTGCCAAGAACCCAAAGCCCAAATCAAGCAGTTGTCAAAAGAATGATCTTTTAGGAGATTTCTGCTTCTTTTAGCAGCCTGTGGGAAATGCAACATCAGCTGAAGCTTCAGGGCTTCTCTCCCTCCTAAAGCAAAAGCCTGACCTTGAGTTAACTGTAGCTAGGGACAGCCAGCCGTGGTCCCGATGAAGATGTTGGAGGAACAATCTTTCAGGTAACACATACCTTAACCCTAACGCTAGTTGTGGAATGAGCCCTGGGACAAGACCCCCAGCCATTACGTAAATGGAAAAGTTAATTGGGGATAAACATTTTTGCTGCCTCCTCCTTACTTTGGAAGCCCCTTAGCAGCCCCATGCCAATCAGAGCTCCTCTCCCAACTCTCCCGCTGTTCCTGTCCCAACCCTAACCCTACCCCAGACTTACCTCAGCTCATCTACAGCCCAAGGCCTGCATCCATGGCCCAGAGGAAAAAAGCTGTCAGAGGGTACATTTCTTTGGCAGTCCAATGCTTTAGGCTTTGTCCCTTTCCCAACCATTAACGTTACTCTAACCTGAATTTTAACTTTAACCCTATCCCTAAAGTGGACTACTCAAGGGATAGCTAGGTTATTCCAGTGCTGAGATGTTGACAATCTCTAACCTTCCTTCTAGGTATAGTGACTCCCTTTTACTCTTCAAGACCTGTGTTGCTTTTGACTCTTTTTTTACTGCCACAGCTAGGCACAGCTGTGCATGTTTTGGCTGGATTGGAGTTAATTTTCTTTATAGTAGCTAGTACGAGGCTAAATTTTGGATTTGTGCTGAAAACAGTGTTGATAATGCAGGGATGTTTTTCTTACTGCTGAGCAGTGCTTACACAGCTTCAAGGCCTTCTCCGCTCCTCACCCCACCCCACCAGCGAGCAGGCTGGGCGTGCACAAGAAGTTGGGAGAGGACACAGTCAGGACAGCTGACCCAATCTGACCAGAGGGATATTCCATACCATGTGACATCATGCTCAGTATATAATTATAGCAGGTGGAAGAAGGAGGAAGGGGGGGACATTCAGAGTGATGGCGTTTGTCTTCCCAAGTAACTCTTACGTAGGGGGGGACATTCAGAGTGATGGCGTTTGGTCTTCCCAAGTAACTGTTACGTAGGATGGAGCCCTTCTTTCCGGGAGATGGCCGAACACCTGCCTGCCCATGGGAACGAGTGAACGAATTCCTTGGTTTGTCTTGCTTGCGTGCAGCTTTTGCTTTACCTATTAAACTGTCTTTATCTCCACTCATGTGTTGAGATACGTGGGTTGAGATAACTCACTTTTACCCTTCCAACTCTCTCCCCCATCCTACCGGGGAGTGCAGGGGGAGGTGAGTGAGCAGCGGTGCAGTGCTTAGTTGCTGGCTGGAGTTAAACCATGACAACAGCACAATTAAAGATCATTCACACAGCCATGTGTTGCTACTGTGTTTGTGAGCATTATTTAAGGTTCTTCCTCTCTAATGAAAAAAATTAAAATCCTCTGCCAGGTGGCATTGTTGTGTCTGTGATTAATTACAGGGAGGATGGAAGACCAGATGACATCCTTGTGAAATGGGTGCATTTGTCCATTAACCGATGTGGACTGGTACAGCTGTGTGATGAAGTGGTGATAAGATGGACTCCAAACACCAAGTACCTTCCTGCCTGCTCTGATGCAGGCCAAGCACCATTTCCCCCTCCCTCTCAAAGATTCTCCCCTGGCATCCAGCTGGGCAGAACAGAAGGATCAAACCAGCTCCCTGTTCTTTTGCATCCGGCTCTTGGTGTTCCTGCCAACGGAGCTGAGAGGAAGACCGCATATTTATTTTCACATAGTGTCTCCCACCCATGAGCTGGAGCAAGCCATGGATCCCTGCCATCTGAATCCTGCAGGCAATTTCCCTTCCCCCTTCTTCAACTCTGTGCACCCATGCTGCAAAGTAACTTAATAATAATAATAATAAAATACAAGGCTGCCCATATTAGGAGGGATTATTTTCTGTAGCTCCTGGTACATGTTCTAATATGCTCAAGTCACAGGAGTCCAGCTTGGGACATCTGGATCTCCTCTATTATGATTTAATGCTGGGAAGGCTGGGGTGTCCACCCCCAAGCCACGTACAGAAACCTCAGCACCCATCTACCCCAGAACTATAGCCACCACGTCCACATGGGAGGGCTCCTAGCACATGACACTAGTGGGTCATTCTTAAACACACACCAAAATCACCCCTGTGCCCACAGGTAACTGATCTGTGGGGGAGTTTGGGCCTTTTTGTGGTGGAGCACGCTGGTAGGCAGGAGCTGTCAACCCCAGCAGGTCTGCTTATGAGTTGTTATCCCTGCCAGCTCGTGAGATTGCTGCTTTCCTCTACACTGTCCCCCGCAAACAGAGAGCTCCTCTCCTGTGCAAGCAAATTACAAAATCTTACACACCTCTGCAAGCGGTGTCATGTATTCCCAGGCTCAAACTCTGGGGCCGTGAGGGGCTACCTATCATCCTGAATAAAGACACCCAGGGAGGTGGTGTTGAGCAGCCAGAAGGAGAAAGCAAGCCGTAAAAGAAATATTTTCCATCAGGAAAAGGAATGAGCCATGTGTCTGGAAAATGGAACAGTGAATGTTAACAGATCCTCACCCTGTAGCGTGCTGTCTGGTGATTAGTATTTCAGATGGCCCCGAATGAGGTTTATCTCCTGTACCTTCTCAGATCCTTAGCAAAACAAGGAAACGTGCTTCTTGAGATCAGCCTGGCTCCATCTAAGGCAGTGAATCCCTAATCTGAACCACAACTCAAAGCTTTAGGATTGAATTTAGACTAGTGCAATGGAAATGAAGGTAAACCTGCAGCACGTGCATTTACTTTTTGAGAAAGCTTGAGGGTGTAAGGCCAGGAAGGGAGAGTGACTCTCAAAGTTGGAGGGAAAACGGGAAGAGTCACTGATATGAAAGAAAATTGCTGTATTAAGGATTTCTGTAGACGAATACCAGGACAAGTGCTGGTGAATGGTAACTGCCCAAACCTCACTCATGGGTTATTGCAGGGTGGAAAGTAATAGACTATGTTGAGCATCCTCATTCATCCCTCAGCAGGGAGAGCCCTGCTGTACTTTCACGTGATGCACAAGGGATTGCCTAAATGGTTTTGGTAGTGCTTTAACTCCACCTGTAATAATTAAATCATGACAGCCCTCTGGCATGGATGCAGTTGCACTGACACGACCCAATTCCCCGACATCTAGCAGAGAAGTCTACATGGATGTGAACAACTCCAAGCTGATATGGCCACAACCCTCACAAAATGATGTACCATTGTACATCACCATTGCGGTAAATCGCAACTCTCTACCCAAAAGTAGAGTAAATCGCTAAAAAAACCCTAAAACCAATTCATGTGTTGTAATTTAAAAAAGAAAAGACAAGCTTTGTTTGGCTGCATGTTCATCTTTCCAGCTCCTTGAAGCCAAGAGCCCAGAGGGATACATGGATCTGTGGGTAGCAGAGAGGGGAAAGGCAGAGGGAGCTAAGGGCGGGAGAGCTGCCCTTGGCACAGCACACCGAAGCCGTGCCGTGCCCACTGCCGGCCTGTTGGCGTGCAGTTTAACAGGCAGCACAAGAGGAGCAGGGTCTAAGGGAGGGTTTGACAAGGCTGGAGTCACCAAAGGGCTCTCCAGCTATAGGAGATGGTGACGGGGAAGATGCCAAGGGGAGGAACGAATGGTGGAGCGGGTGCACGGGTAAAAGCAGTTGGCAGGGTATTGAAAAGATTCAGTACTGGGACCTGTACTATTCAACATTTTTGTCACGGACATGGACGGTGGGGTCAAGTGCACCCTCAGCAAGTTTGCCGATGATACCAAGCTGTTTGGTGAGGTAGACACACTGGAGGGGAGGGATGCCATCCAGAGGGACCCAGACAGGCTGGAGAGGTGGGCCCAAGCCAACCTCATGCAGTTCAGCAAGGCCAAGTGCAAGGTCCTACATCTGGGTTGGGGTAATCCCAAGCACAAATACAGGCTCGGTGGGGTATGGCTGGAGAGCAGCCCTGAGGAGAAGGACCTGGGCGTGCTGATTGATGAGAAGCTCAGCATGAGTCAGCAATGTGCAATCGCAGCCCAGAAGGCCAACTGTATCCTGGGCTGAATCAGAAGTGTGGCCAGCAGGTCAAAGGAGGTGATTCTGCCCCTCTACTCCACTCTCGTGAGACCCCACCTGGAGTCCTGCATCCAGCTCTGGAGTCCTCAACATAAGAAAGACATGGACCTGCTGGAATGTGTCCAGAGGAGAGCCACGAGGATGATCCGAGGGCTGGAGCACCCCTCCTATAAGGAGAGGCTGAGAGAGTTGGAGGTG
>NW_009647874.1:1545961-1546768 GCF_000708025.1 Charadrius vociferus | reverse complement strand
GTGGGAGGTGTCCCTGCCCATGGCAGGGAGGTTGGAACTCGATGATCTTCAAGGTCCTTTCCAACCTAAACCATTCTATGATTCTATGATTCTATGTAAATCTTCAGCCCTGGTACATATCTGACCATCTCATTTGCTTGCTAGGTCAATGACGGAAGGCTTATTCATCAAACTGTTGTATCCTGAAATGTGCTGTATTTTAGTAGAAATAACACTTTGGAGCAAGATATATTATTTATTCCCATTCCTTTCACCACAGCCAGAATACTTTTTCATGTGATTCAAGTGACTTAACAAGTAGGCTGTGATCTGATGAAGCAGTGAATTCTTCAGCGGTGCTACAGGTCAGAGTTCCCCTGTCCCTGGGGATGGGGCTGTGCCACCAGAACAGAGCTTGAAAGAAGCAGCTAGAGGGGTAAAAAATAAATAAAAAGAGCTAAAAAGAGCATTTTTTTTTGAATGGGTGTTGAGGTGGTGCGAATGGGCAGGCTGGGGTGAGGGCTTCAGCTGGTCTTGCCACAATGTCATCAAACCTGAGTCAGTGGTGAAGCAGAGCAGAGAGAAATAGATGAGGGAGCAGCAGAAATAACAGTTTGCGAGTAGTTGTTGTGACATATTTTGGTTAACAGCATTCGCAAAAGCTTACAAAAGATCACAACCTGCTCACAGGATCAAATTAAGCTGAGGAACATTTTTTCTAGAATACAAAAGAGGTGGAGTTTATTGGATTATGTATCCACAAGCAACATGCCCATTCTCAGTACAGAAATGAGGCGTGTATCCAGAGGTCCCATTGTCCTTCTGCGT
>NW_009647874.1:1532367-1545917 GCF_000708025.1 Charadrius vociferus | reverse complement strand
TTGTATGACAACTACTCACGCAACAAGCTGAAAACAAGCTTTTAAATGATGGTCTGCTCTGGTCACGGCATTTGGGGTGACATTGAGAAAGCCCAGAGAAAACTCATTAGCGTAGGAAATGACTGGATCCATAGAAGTAGATTTTGTTCTCCTAGGAGTAAGTGTCCATTGCTTCCCATGGTTCCTCTGAGTGGGATTTGTGCTGGATGTATGGGCAGCACCTTGTTGTGCGCCCTGTTCCCCAGCGGGACCAGGCGATGGGTGCTCAGGGTCCCTTTGCGATGCCTGAGTGGGATGCACTGGATTAAATGCATTTACCGAGCCTTCCTCAAAAAGTACAGCTGGAGGAAGAAGAGGGCCCCCTCCCTTCAGAAAGCGCCGGCATTAACACAGGATGTGGCAGATACGGGTTAGCTTCCTCCTCTCTCCCTCGGGCTCCCTGGGTGCGTCTCTCACACCTTCCTCTTAAAGCTGCTCCACTTCGCTTCAATAGTCGCTTGGCTAGAAAAAAAAAAAAAAAGAGCAAGCATAAGGCAATTGCAACAATAACGATAACGATAATGATGATGCTGATTTACTGTTGACAGCTGTGTGCATCACACTGGGATCTGACCACTTTTCTGATCAGTTTTTCTTCTTGCACCTCTGAGAGCGCAGGAGATTTGCTGGTCCTGCTCTCCCCAGGTGGAGGACACTGAGGAAGCAAATCTGGACCAGCGGAGTCGCAGCCCGCTGTCCCTGCAAGACCCTTCTCCTTCCTCACTGTTGGAACCAGAAATGAAGAGTTACGGCCGGTTCAGTTCTGCTTGGGAGAGAACGCAGCTGATGCTCAGAAATCCGAGTGAATAATTCCTTTTGCACAAAATAAATTTAAAGTGTAGGGTAATGACCAGAAGGGAAGAATATGCAAAGGTGCTGAAAATGATTAGTATTTGCAGATGCAGAATTTGCCTAATCAGGAAGGTAAATGACGGGGGCAAGGCAGGGGCTGAGCTGGGAAAGTGAATGTTTTTCCAGCTTTGCACATCACGCCTCTGGATTTAAGGAGGCAGCAGTCAGGGAAGATCTGGCAGTAGTGACTGTCATGACCAAAAGCAAAACCCAAAGAAACCTCTTACAAAAGTTAAATCTTGCTCCCCATCTCCTCTTTGCCCCTGCTCTCAGATCACTAACCATCAGTCGCAGCTACTCCAGGCTCAAAGGGGAAAAATGCTGAACTAGGGCAACTCTTTATTAAACGCACGCCTTTATTATTCAAAATATTTGAACAAGTGGTAGTGTGGTTACCTCCCTCTTTCAGAGGGCTGCTGGCGCCGTCCCCAACACAGAATAACAAAGCGGAGGCTTTACTCAGCACACCATTTCTCCTCTCTCCTGTTTCCCCCCGCACGAAGTGACCCCTGATGAAGGGCAGGTGGAGGCCTGAGCTCGAGAAGAGATTATTTTGTTCACCCTTGGAATTGAAAGCAAACACTCCTGAGCCTCCTTTCATGCCAGCTGACCTGAATCAAAGCTCTCAGACCCCTGGCTGATAATGTTTACCAGATGCAGCGGTGAAGAAGGGTTTCCAATCTAGCTTCTCGCCTGCTAGGCATCCATACTGAAAACGAAGTGCATGGGTAGGAGTTTGGCATCTGACTGCTTGCAGAAGGCAAAAAGCAAAGAGAAAACCAAGCGATGATCTTTCTGCATAGCCCAATACATTCAGGTACTCGACTAATAGCTTGTAATAATCCGTCTAAGTGCAAAAGGCCCCATGACGGGTCCTGCAGCGCTGGGGTTTGCTTGCAGCTGGATCTGTGCTGACACGTAGTTTGCCATTTTGGGGGAGCAGGGTGAGCCCTGTGTGGCACATACATGGCAGAGCTGAGTGAAGGGAAGGAGCAGCCAAAGCAATGTTAATGTCTTTGCTGACAGAAGCAGAAGAAAATGGAAGTGTCACCCACGGGACTCTCTGTGGCAGATAGAGGCACCGGCAGGTCCTGGTGGTGCCGGGGACACAGAAACCTCTGTCACCTGCCGCAGGGAGAGTGGGAGAGAGGGCCACAAGTACCCGATCACCACATGTTGAATTAAACAACAACGCGATGCATATATTACTTCATAACCTGCAGTCATTGTCTCGGAGAGCCCAGTTCTGCCTGCAGCTCTGTGATGACAATAGATTGGATATTAGGAAAAAAATATTTCACTGAAAGGGTTATCAAACATTGGAATAGGCTGCCCAGGGAGGTGGTGGATTCGCCATCCCTGGAGGTGTTTAAAAAAGGGTAGACGTGGTACTTGGGAACATGGTTTAGAAGTGGTTTTGTCAGGGCAGGTTAATGGTTGGACTTGATGATCTTAAAGGTCCCTTCCAACCTCAGCAATTCTATGATTCTATGACAAAGCAGAGGCGCTTCGGTATGAGGGGAGGAATGAAGTTGTCTCAGAAGAAAAGCAAAGCAAAGCACATAAATGTCTGACTTTCAGAGGCACAATCTGTTATGTGAGCACTTCAGCTGAGCCTATCGAGAAGGCGAGAAGGAGAAGGAAGGGGGGGGGAAACATACGCGATCATATTTCAGAGTCCCAGCTGCCCAAAACAAACCCAGACAAAAGGCGCTGTTGTCCCATTGCTGGAAATAGTGACAAGATCAGGCTGTTGGGGCAGCGGGAGAGAGCTAAGCATTGCATGCCGGGACACCTCTGCCCTTGCAAGGGCCATACCACTGTGCATACAGCTTCTTATAAGATACGGAAAATTGCTAAACAAAAGAAAAGAAAAAATAATCCAGGCCCCCGTTCTTCTCGCACAAATCTCCATGTGTCCTCACGCCATGGGGTTGTGCCCGTACCCGCAGGACACAGCGTCTCGCAAGCCAGGCAGTCACATCAGTTCTCCTGGCCTCCTGGGAACGCTCCGGCCACCCTGGGGGACGGACCCCCTTTTTGGAAACTGCCTTAAGAAGCAGCAGCGGGCTGGGGGCAGGGAAAGCAGCCAAAAGATGTAACTGCTGTGCTGTGCAGCAGCAGCGAGCAGGGGGAAGCTGCTCCTGGGAAACAAATGCTGGCGAGTGCGGCCGGCGTGGGGGAGCGTAGCCCTCAGCCTGTCCGGGCTTCGGGGCAGCGGCAGGAGATCTGGCACGGCTGCAAGTTCTGCATCCAGGGAGGGGGAACATAAGCCAGGGCAAGATCTGAATCCACAGGGATGCTCTCCCATCCCCCTCCTCCTCTGACCTTTTTTTTTCTTTTTGTGTGTGTGTGTGCCAATTACTGATTAATCGCCATCCCCAAGAGACCGCATTACGATAGTTTGACCCGGGCTAAGACCTCTCATCTATCTTTGCTTTTTAAAGAATTGGGGCATAACCGCATCGCATGGCCCGAGGGCTTCATGCTGCCTCCTTCACCCCAGGCTTCGCTGCCTTTGAAAAACCATTAGCTTGCTCTCAGCTCCGCGAACCTTTCTCCGCGTGACAGCCAGAAGGCCAAAGAGCACTGCAGGGGATGTGTACGGCCCCTCCAGAGGTCGAAGCAGCTACTGCACGGGAGCTGCTCTCTCTATCAATTGCCAGACCTGCATCAGCTGTGTTACAGCTGCTGGGATGCACACCCCCCTCCCGCCCCCTCCATGTACCACTGACATCCAGGGGCCGTCACCTCTTCCCCGGCACTGGTCCCAGCTAAGTTCTACAGCCTTCTCCCAAAGATGTTTTTCCCTCTGTTATTCTGCAGTCCCTTTGTCCGAGCAGGAACCTGACACTTCAGGATTCAAGAAATAAATGACACGTAATTAAAAAGCATAGGTGACCTTGTCTGTCGCATGCTGTTAACTCATTCTTTACAAGGAGCGAGTGGCAGGACCCATGTCTTCTCAGCAGGTCTTATCCCTTGTCTTACGGGAGCCTGCCTTCTCCACTCCCTAACTCATTGCGGAGCTCATAAACCATCAGTGTGATGTCTGAGCCAAAACCCCATACAGGTCTGAGTTGTTGTTCCTCTCAGCTCCCTTGGCGCATCCTGCTGCAGCCCTCCACGCCCAAGGTGCAAGCCAGAGGATGGAGTAAAAGGGACCCTCTGCAGCCAATGGACTGCCTGATCCCCAATGTGCAGGTAGGAGAGAAGGTCGAGGCTCTCCCTTGCTGATCCTGAATCCTGGGATGCAGCCTGCCTGACCTGCCTGTGTCTTACTCCAGTATGGAGAAGTGCTATCATTGAACATCCAGAGGCATCTGAAGCTGAAGACAGACTCACGTTACTCATGGACGAATACATCTCATCTCTGCAAGTACCTCTTCACTGGCCTCCTCCGTCAAGGATTTTCTCTGTGCTTCCTGGTGGAGGTTCCAGCATCGCAAACCTGAAATAACACAGTAAACTGCTCTAAGCACAACAGGTGACATTTGGACTGAGCTCAAGGTGTCCAGAATCACAGGCAACTGGAAATTAACCTCTGCAAACAGCTCTAAATTAAGAGCTATGAGGCACACAAGAGTCATGGCTCCGGGCACCAGATCACACCCGTCTGCTGAAACTTATCATAGCAGAACACAACACAAACCACTTAAATGTAGACAATCTGATCTAAACTCCATTGAAATTTCTGAGAAGGCCTTTCATTTTTCCATATATAATGCAACTTCTGATACATGGCAAGAATGTCATACAGCAATACTCACATCAACACTCCAACCCATCCAAAGAGCTTGGTCTTGAAACGCCGGTTAGTTGCACCAAAACCTCTCACTCTCATTACAAATCCAAGTGTCTGGTGGTCCCTTCCCAGTCCACCCAGTGCCTTTGGTTAGGTCTTGGACCGGAGTCCGAATTGCAATGGTTGTCCCAGTCAGGCAACTCAGTCTCAGGGCTGGCGCAGGATTTAGGTTTGGGCAGTGCAGATGTGTGGGGCTGCAGCCACCTGTCCCCCCCTCCCATACTCGAGTTGGGCCGGCGACCTGCACCCTTTCTTTGCCTCTTTCCTCCCAAAGCACCTCAGGGAGGTCACCCCGGCACACAGCTGCCTCCCAACGACAGGGGTGCTAAAGATGACACACGTTTAAATATTATTTAGCATGTGGTTTGCATGCTGTCTAGTCTTTATTTCAAAGAGCAGTGTATAGGAAGAGAACCAACAAGTCACGTGTGTTTTTTTTAAGTCCTTGAAGAGCTATAAACCCGACCGCTCAAAAGTAAACCAAATCGCTGATGAAAGGAAGAGCCATGTGTCGTTGCCACAGGTAAGCAGCCAGGCATCTGCTTTAACAAGCAGTGTTTAGAGGCCCCCAGTGAGCACACCCTTGCTCAAGTTCTTATCAAAAAGAAATTCAGTCTCAGGAGGATTTTTCTTTTTCCCTGAGAAGTTTTCCAGCCATATGGCGCAAGTCTCAAAAATTCATTTCTGAATCATTTATTTTTAATAGGTAAATATCTTCCTTCTGTCTCTCCCTTATTCCAGCTTCCCTAGTGGGACCAGAACAAAATGATAATAATTTTATTATTTTTTTTTTTTAAATAGAGAACAGGCTTCCTTGTCTCACTGCCTTTGATTTGTGGTAGTTTTTCCTTGAGAAGTCTCCCCAGAAGGGGAAGGTGGCCATGCTTGTCTCATCCCATGGGATGGCTTGGGGCAGCACCGCCCTTCACTACCTCGTATGAAGCACAGGGCTGCTGGCAAGTCCCGCCGAAATTGCATTTATGCAATAATATACTTATGTTACAATATGCGTGTCCAGCCCCTCTTGCAAAGTTCAGTCTGTTTTTTTTTCTGCTGGCTGCACTGCAGCACCTTTGGAAAACGCACTTCATCTCTTCGGCGGTCCTGTTGTTCTCCAAGTTGTCTGCAATCATTTCTTGCAAGCTGTGAATGAAACCGTACTGTCTGTCTCTCCTTTTATCTCATGGAAGCCAATAATACAGATGTGTGTGTGCCTGGATGAGTGTGGTTGTGTTCAATGTGTCACCTGTTTGGTTGCCGTATACTCAGCAGCCGAGCAAGAAAACCAGCGCTGTGGCTGTCCTCCCTCTGCTCTCCTAACTGGGCTCTGCCATCTTTGTGCTAAAAAAATCCTCCCAACAGGGGACTGAAAGCAACGGTGGGAAGGTGCTTTGCGTTCAACCTGATGTACTCAATCTGGGCTGCAAATATGTCTGAATCGCGTACCGCAATGGGGTTATCTGCAGCAATTAGATGTGCGCTTGCATATGTAAGCAAATGGGTGCGTTCAACCTGATGTACTCAATCTGGGTTGCAAATGTGTCTGAATCGCGTACCGCATCCAACTTTGGGAAGGAGTTTAAATAGGCAGCTGAGGCAGTCCTCTCGATTTCTCTCAACATCAGGGTTTTCAGCTTTACTGGTTTATTTTTGGAAATGCAGACTGCAGGGGAAAAAAAATAGTAATTTTGTTGATAGAGGCATGCAGTCTCATTTGTGAAAGTAACTTTTCTTTTCGGAAGTGCAAGAGAACATTGTGCTGTTATACTTAAATCTATACATGTTTTGCTGACTTGGAAGTTGGTACCGCATTTCAAAGACTAACTCGCTAAGCCTGATTGGTGTCCTTTATCTTTTGATGTTTAAGAAGCTTTTCTTTCCAAAGTCTCCTTTTCTTTCAAGGCACTTCAATGGAAGTCTTCTCTTGCCCACCTTCGGAACTGCACGTAGCATCTTTCTATTCTCCCTGATTTATCTTACATATTCTCTTGACTAGAGGCAGATCATAAATTTGCCCTAATTTCATAGCTGGTGGTTTGTTTTTTTTTTCCTTTTCTTGCAGTTCTGCCATTTTCTGAGACATTTATTTTGCCCTAATAAAATAATGTATGCACTTGGGGTATGCTCATCCCTCTGAAAGTAAACCGTGGGGGTCTACCACTGCAGTAAGGACATTAAATGCATCAACTGGAAGTAGAATCAACTGATTCCTTGCTGACTTTTCATCAAGTGTCTGGACCTTTTTTTGTTCTTAAACTACTACTACTTACATGTTCAAATGCAAAAAAAAAAAAAAAGTCTGTTTAAAAATAAAAGTGAAGGGTCAAACTCTGACCTTGTCTTCTGTGGGAACTGCACTGATGTGGTGCTTAAGACCATGTTCTGGCCAGCATTCCACAGCAGAATAAGGAGCTTTTTTATTTTGTTTTGACTTTTTTTGAGGCAGCAATAGCTACAGGGTAAAAGACCCACTTATGTCTTGTTTGGAGACTTTAAAACAAACCATAGTCTTCAGTGACAGTTCTGGGACTTGTATATCACTTCATTTTTGTATTTCTCTTCTTCTAGCTTTTGTCACTGAAGGTGTTTGCAGGGAAAGAGAATTATTATTAATAATTTTAAAGAGGTCATCTGCTCCTGCTTCTTCTCTCTCTCTCCTGGAATCGTTATTTTCTGTTTGTGACATCAAAATTTTTGCTGTGGAAGTGTTTATCGTCTCAAAAATAGAAGAACATGACATCATGCAGGAAAATAACAGCAGGAGCTGAAGAACTTTTAAAGGTGCCCTGATTTTTATTTTTTATTTTCTTAAACTGATTTGAACTCTGTTACCCTGAATAAATCAATTTGGCAGGCAACAGGCCTCCTACCTACCATGTCCCTTGCTAGCATGTATGACTTCCCAGAAGTTTCATGTTTCAATATGAGCTGATCAGAAATAGCTTAAGACTTAAACTTCCAAATCAGTGTTAATCATGAAAATGCAACTAGATCCTAAGCCACAGATTCCCTGACAAAATGCTCCATTGATCGTGACTCCTACCAAGTCGAGGTAATTTAGTGCTCCTGATGTTCCTTTGAAGGACCCAGGGCACATCATGTCTTCCCCTGATGCTCAGTTTAGCTACGGGGTATAGGGAAGGTTTGGACGAGATGCCATGCTTGGTGTTTCTCCTCCTTCTGGAGATCAGAGACTGGTTACAGCAAGAGCAGAGAAGGTAGCCAGGAGACAAAGCTTCTCTGTGTAGAACTGAGCAACCTTGTGAGTGGCTGGGTCATCTCTCTGGTCCTCAAACTCAGAACTGAGATAATCACCAAGTCAGAAAAAAGAATCAGATCAAGAACTAATGGGGATTTTTCCTCCCAAGGTAACACAGGGGGCAGTCTGTCCTGGAAGATCATCTGGGTGTTTTTCCGTGATGGTCTTCTTACTCTGGCATGGTCCTAGTACATTAGGACCCTTTTTGCTACCTTTCTGTCATTCTTTGAGGTGGCTGTTGTATGCTTTATTTCTGCACCAAAGATCTTAATTTTGTCATGGCTTAATGAACTGTTTTGTGGCAAAGCAAAGAAGGGGTGTGGATCCTTCCATTATATGGTTGCCTGTGACCGCCGAAGACTGGATTTAATGACTCAGCAGGCTTCTTCCAGTTGCATTACTGCTACTAGTTGTTCAGGCTGAGCTCGTAGGAGAGTCTGGACTGCTGCCCTGGCAATGCTTTACTCGCATTCAGGCCTGAGTTGAGAGTAGGACTCTTGTAATGAGCTCTGATCGTCGTGATTTGCCCAGGTGAAGGAGCCGAGGGGAGCAGCTTACTGCCTGAAGTCCACTGTCTTCATTGATTTGAAGCCTTTTGACTTCAAATCCCATACTCTTCTTCTGAATTTGCTTTTTACAGAAAGGCTTTCTCATTCTCATTCTCCGTGCAGCAATGGCATCCCTTTGCATATCACAGTTCTAAACTTGCCTGAGGCCTTTGGATGCTTTAGTCATGAAACAATAGTTCAAGAACCAACAGGAAAGACTTTTGGCAGCCACAGCAATCCTGCAGACTGAGTCCCCTCCATATTCAGTGTACTGGTTTGCTGCAGAATTTGGCTGAACTTGTTGTGGGACAACTCCTTCACACACGTTTTTCTTCAAGGGTTTTGGAGGCCTCTGTAGAGTTCTTCTTTCTTACCTCCACCGCCTCACACCTGCTCATCTGTTTGTCATGTCTGTTTCATCAGGTGGGAACGCACAGTCTCTCAGACAGTGGACATGTAGATGCTGTAGGAGTAGCATCCTCACCCCACAGACATTTAACAAATCTGCACGGCTGCATTACTGTCTTGGCCAGGAGGCATTACCCTGGCACGGGAACTGGAGAGCAAATGATCAGGGTACACGCAGGGGCTGAGGCAGAGGTACCCAAGCAGGTCTTCAAGGTTTCATTGTGGCTTCACATGGCCAAAGGGTCTGAATGCAGCATTAACCATGACAAACCAGAGCGCCACACCCCCAATGCCTCTGAGCATCCTGGTGGCTTTTCTGAAACCAAGAGCACAGGGAACTGAGGCGCAGGCTTCTCAAGGTAGCTTCATGGAGGGTCTAGAGGAGATGGGAAGATTCACACTGGTCCCATGGTGATCAGCCCTGCTTGGCTTCCAGAATGAGTTATAAGCAAGGAAGCCACCCCCTGCCTACCAAAAAAAGAGAAGAAAATATGAGGCAAAATGTAGCCACAGCAATTTTACAGTTCTGCCTTAGAGAAATCTTGATAGGAAAAGCAGCAACTAAATACACACAGGATAATGGGAAATAGAAGATTTAGAAAATAACAATTGTTATGTGGAGATAAGGAGATCCCGGTAGACGTGATTTAACAATGGGAACTTTATCCTCATCTTTTTATTTAATAGAAAAGCTGATTACATTCTCTTTCATATGAAAAATAAAACAAACAACTGAAAAGGAGGCAATGGTAAATTGTTAGCTGCCTATTTAAAAACACAGAAGCTGCAAAGAGTTATTCCAAAGGCATTTTCTTTGTCTTGCTCAGTAACTCATAACTCAAGTGGAATAGCTAATGAATTTGAGACATTCTGAAACGTGTAAATGTGTTTCCCAGCATCTCCTGTAATTGATGACTCTACAGGCAGGCGATTAATTTATCAAAATTAGGAATTCTTGATAGGGCTGTTGCACAGTTCCTCTGCCATTAGAGGGGAAAACGAAACAGTGAATTAAACAAAAAGGAGAATTTCTCCAAAAAGATGACTTCCCGGCCAAATAAGATTGAATCTATCGTGATAATGGACTTATTTTGTCCTTGGTGAGGAAGTCGGTGAGCTCAGAAGGTAAGCACTATACATAGACACCAATGCTCAGAAACTCTATGAGCTCTCAATCTAGAGCATTGCTAAATTATCAGTGCTGGGTCTCAGCCCTTCCTCCTAAGCCATTCAGCAACACTTTGAAGCACTGACTCAATTTTAAACTTGTTGGCTCACCGATTAAGTGCTGAGGTGCAGTTTCACCGAAGACGTGGCTGCAGGTATCAGACATCTGACCAGGTTCCCCCTCTGCAGGTTGGTGTCACCCTCAGGAGGTGCTGGTGGTCATGGTCCCTGCAGCAGCCCCTGCTGGGGGGGGATTTTCTCCTCAGCTCCGGCAGAGTGGAAGCCACCAGGCCTGAGGCCACCGAGGAGGGCTGCAGGGCTGTGCCATTTCACAAGCTCCAGCAGCTTGTGAACCACCAGATGCACGTTCACTTACAAAACCTGATGTCTTCATGGATGCTTATCTGGAGCTCAGCACGATGGGTCATTTGGGCATGTTTGGGGCTTTTGAGCACTACTACAATGCAAATATTAGATAATCATTCATGAAGGTAACAATAAGAAAATAAACTAAGCAAAAGCTTGGTTCAAACTCTGTTGAAATCAGTGAGGCCTTTCTTTTGAGCGCATTAGGACTTTAATTTGGCTCTTGAGAAAAATTATTCTGTGCCATGAAAGAAACACCAAAAGTATGTTTGTTGTTCCTGTGTTCAAGTATGGGACTCTTTCACTTATTCCTCATCAGTCAACAGCAAGGATTGAAGAACAGATCCTACACATTAGGCGTTATCGGAGAGATAATGAAACCCAGATGACATTTCAGGAACAACTTTGAAGTCCATTTTCCTTAGATAAGATATCATCTGCTCTGTAAGCAAAATTGTTGTGACTATGTTCTTTTTTTTCCCCTTGGTTTTCATTAACAGGACCATTTGCATAAAAACCAAGATTCTTGTTTCTGAAAAGTTCATATTCTCCTGCTGCTTGTTCCCCACCCCCCAAGTTTTCATTCTCTGTTAGCAACCTGATAAATCACTTCCACTAAACTCAATTATGGTATCACCAACACAGCTTTATCGCTTCGGGTGATAAGGAATAAGCAGCAAGCACAGCCACAAAACCTGCAGGAATACAGATTATGTTTCCATGTCATTTGCTCCATTAACAGCTTGTATGGCTTGTTTGAAAAAAAGGAACAAAAAGAAGACATGATAGAAAGAGATTATATTCTTTATGTACCTCAGATGAGTACAGCCAAGGTAATGCATAGATTATGAGCCTCAGGTAGGGCCTTCTGAGACCAATGGAAGGACTTTCATCAGCTTCAGTGAGTTTCAGACAGAACTATGCATTTGGAGTGAAGCAGAGTACCACTGTGTAATCAACACTGACAAAAATTGGAAAGAGAAAAAAAAAAAAAGCAAGTGAGAAGAGAAAAAGGCTGCAGGCAATTTTGCTGACTTGGATATGAAGGTTCACAGCAGACTCCATTGAAGCTGAAATAGATCCATATCTAAATGGAAATAAAGAAACCACTACATCTGAATGAGATTTTGCTGATCCTGTCTAATTAACCTGGTACCTGTTTCAGGTACTTTAGTAATTAAACTTTAACTTTAGAAGCTGAATTGCTTCCAAATAAGCTGCTGGGATTTACCTTTGGCATGGAGATCAACAGTCGTCTTGTCTTCTACACTACAAGAGCCTGGAGCACCTTTGTGACAGCAGCATTATAGTCCAAGCCACCATCAGAAACAGATTTGAAGAGGAAGAGACCCATATTTAACTACAGTCAAGAAGACCTGTGGAAAAAAAAAATATTCATGGCAGGGAGGTTGGAACTCGATGATCTTTAAGGTCCTTTCCAACCTAAACCATTCTATGATTCTATGAGTCAAGAATTTTAACAGGCAAAATTTCATCTAATATTTAAATCATTATGTGTTACGATCAACCTGTGCTGTAAAATAAAATGCACTGTGAGAAAGTTAGGGGAGGAAACTACAGTGATAATGACAGGTTACTGGGAAAGGATAATGTCTGGTGAATAATCACTATCCAAAACATGCTTAAATATTTCTAAAATAGAGACAAATTGCAGTTTGGAAAATATAAGGAGTACCTGTAAGGCAGGAGAGTCTGTCTCAGGAAGGCTGTGAGAGTGATTATGAATAATCTCCTCAACACGACTTCACAGGGCAATGTTGCAAAGGAAGAGGGGCATCGAACAGAAGCAGGCACATTGCGGTGCTTCTATGCAGCATGGGCAAGATCTCTTGTGGAGCAAGATGCCCGGTTATGGGGTCCACGCTGCATGGAGGATGAGGAAATACTAGGGAGAGTCCACATGAGGACAGTCAGGGTGACCCTCAGCCTGGAGACCAGGCCTTCCCAGGTGTGACTTCAGGTAGACAGACTGGCTTTCTTACCGAGGAGGAACTGAGCGGTGACTTTTGTTCTTACACACAAAAAAATCTGTCTGATAAGGGTGGGTAGGTATAAAGTTGCAGACAAGGGGATAACAAGATCCGGTGGGTAGAAATTGAAGTCAGAATGAATTCAACCTTGACATAAGATGTCATTTCCTATGGCTAAAGTTAATGGGATATCGGAGTGCCTGAAGAGGAGAGGAGGTGGGCTCCATCCACGACTACACTAGGCACCTCTGTCAGTTTATGATAACACATGCGCTTTGCAAAATGCCGCTCTCTTAAAATCAACTGTACATCATCTGTACAAAGCCACGGAGGGGCGAGTAGGCAAGCGGGAGTAAGTTACGGGGGACCAGGCACAGAGAGGAAATGGGGGCAGAGGAGATTCTGGCATGGACACATGCATATTACTCACACTGCTGGGGGTGGCTCTGCAGATGAAAATATGATGATGCCCCCGTTGGTTGTCTCCTTGCTCCGTGGGGAGGCCGGGGAGAGCTTGGTGGCTGGGTGGTGCTGGCATACGCTGCTGATGCCATTAGTGCAACGAACCTCCCTGCATCCAGGCTTCGTGCAGTTGCCCAAGGAGATCTGGGGGAACATTTTTGTCCTGTCAATGTGTGACTACTAGATATCTATCTCAGACGAAGGCAGAAAGAAGAAATTTAACTCCGACTGAGCTCAACAAATCTGAACAGGACAGATCGTGGCACACCAAGGCAATCACTTGGTGCTGGGAGATGGTATCAAGACCTCTTTCATGTTCAGCCCATTACCAGAGACAGAATTAGACCAGAAGAAGCCTTTGGGTATCACCTGCTGGTGTCCACCATGCCGAGCACAGACCACCTGCTAGCGTGGTGTCTGTCCCGCAGGCCCTGGGACGCGCTGCCTCCTGCTGTCCACCCCTGGCTGACTGCAGTGCAGCCTCCTTTGCTGCTGGAGCCCAGGCTTTGCCCCTGTCCCCAAAGTGGAGACGGCCAAGGCGATGTGGTGCCCCGGAGACGTTCAGCGTGGGTTTCCTGGCCTTCGGCTGCCTGAACGCACAGCAGAAATGCAAAGCTGTTGGTTGAGGACTGAGCTCCTCTGGCTTCCTGCTG
>NW_009647874.1:1443755-1532328 GCF_000708025.1 Charadrius vociferus | reverse complement strand
AGCCTGGCTGCAGCCCTTTAATTAGGGGAAGCTAATTACATTTGACAGAGGAAAAGAGGCTGTCAAGTAGCATGGGAGGAATTCTTTTGGATTCAGCAGAAAACGTTTTAACCTGAGGTGTCCTGTAGGCAGTAGGCGCAGATAGGAAGCCGGCGTGTCTGAGAGTGGGATGCTTTGTCTTTTCAGCAACATTTCCCCTTCGCTGGGGATGTGTCCTATTTGGACAGTGGCCGAAAGACGGGAGATGAAAGGCTGCTGAGGCTGAGGTTTCATACCAGCCAGAAGCACTCCACCTTCCTGCTGCATCGGGGCTTAGGACATGCAAAAACTCTTGACTTATTTGCTTATCAAAGGATTTGGGCTGAGCTTTCTGGAAGAAGCTGGCACGGGCTGAGAGCACAGCCCAGCCCCGCTGACATCCAGGAGGAACTGGGCTCCTTAGTTCCTGGACCTCTTTGAAAATCCCAAACTACTTCTCCGCTCCTGCCCCTGGGGGGCTGGGACCGGCTCGGGGTGCTTGCTTGTGACCTATTTCATAATGTAGTTAAATATTGGCGGTATCGCAGAACTTAAACTCACTAAACTCCAACGACTAGGGTAACATGGAGTTTGAAGAGCTGGTGATCGCAAATGGTTAACTAACAAGTGTTTACAGCGCCTCATGATAGTTGCTGGCACTAAGACAAGGGCAGTAAAAAGTGGATTAGATGAAGATAAATGTGAGACACAGGCAGAAACAAGTACTCCAGCAGATGTGTGTGGAAATTAATGGGGTGGTGATAATAACAAATTCTGATTCGCCACACAGTAAATGTGTCTCTTGATAATCGGTTTCCAGTGGGATACCAACCGGGCATGCAGGAGACAGAAACCTAAACGGGGTGACATCTCCACATTGCCGATGCATTGGATAGACACTGAAGAGCTCAAAAAAGATAGCTTGAGAAGTTGAGTTTGCTTGGTTCCCTGCAGCCTCCCCCCATCAAGATTTTATTTTCTGGATCAGTGACCCAGTCTCTTGACAAATAAATCCGCAGGGCTACCAGAGAATGATATGTCCCAACTCGAGCATAAGGCTGGTGGTCAGGAGATCTTGGTCACGTTCCAACTGCTGTCGCAGATATCCTGTCTGATGCGGGGCAGGGGGGTCACTACCGACCCCACATGTCTACTCATCTACCGAACTGGGATGTGAAAGCTCCCACACAGCACAATACTTCGCCAGATGTGTTGTTGAACTTCATGTGTTTATGTTTGTGAAGGGAACATAGGATGAAAGGCATTGCAGAAATGCAAGATATGATTTGTTATGATTTAAAAGCCATTCTGGTTTAGCAGTGCTACTTTCAAATATTTGCACCCTGCAGGCATTTCCAGATAAGGACTCAAGCCCAAATTTTCTTTTCCAGTCCCGTTTTTTAAAGAAGCAGAGTGGTTTCCAAACCCTTTGGAAATGGAAAGGGGTCTTTGAGCTTGCCCGCTGCAGCCTGTGTGACCACAGGGACCAGGCTGTGGCTCCACAGACATGGAAGCATGAAAAGCAGTCCCTGCGCTCACCTCTCTAACCCCGTACCTACAGACCCGCTTCCTCCCCCAGCTTCATCCCGCACTTCCATCCTTGCGGATGAATGCAATGATGGTGGCGCACATCCGGTCGGGGCTTCAGCTGCGTCCATTCCCTGGTGCCTGGGAGGAACCAGGAGAGAAGGAACGAGTGGCAGGAGAAGTCGAGGGGAGGGGGCTGTTTTGTGGTTCCCAGGCTAGAAGCACAAGCCACGTGCCTGGAGTGCAGTGTTGGGGTGTAGATTTGCAGTGCAATTTTCTTGTCAGGGAAATAATTCGGAAGAGTCCCGTTTCTCCATCCTCTGCATCCCAGTTTGCTGCTGCCTGAATTGTGCGGGTAAAACTGGACAGCAGGTCTGTCCACCTTGGGAAGCTCCAACTCAACAACAGCAAATGGAGGTTTTCCTTTGCTTGCTTTGCTTTGGGGAAGGGTTGCGGTGTTTTTTTCAGCTGGGGTCATTTTGGTGAAGCTGTACACAAAGCAGTGCTCCAAACAAGTTTCCCAGCACAGTGAAGGTTGGAGAGGTGAAATTCAGCTTGCAAAGGACCTGACCGGCCAAGCCAGGACTGCCCTGGTGGCAATGTCACCAATGTGTGTGGAGCTCAGTCTGTAGCAGGGGAGGGAGGGGAGGAGGACAGGAAGCCCTGAGGCTGGTGTCACCACGGGGGTAACTGTACCAACTTCATCACTGGTTTTTGGTAGTTCTGCCCAGGTGCCTGGAGTGAGGTTGTGTGAGGCTGAGAACATACCCTGCAGGACTGCTCTGAGCACCTGCTAAAATCCATTAATTTGAAAAAGCGGGGCTACTAAAGACAAAGTAAATGGAATTTATAGATTTCTATGTTACATCTGAAAATACACATGACATTTTGGACTCCTGGACAAGATGGCAAATGCCTCACTGCTCGAAGGACGGGTTTCCCTGCTGACCCCCCCCGGCTGTGTGTGATGGCACTGCTCGGATATTCTGTCCCCCGGACCCTCTTTCTCAGCCTCCCCGTGTTCAGCCACATCAGTCCTGGGCTCCCTCACCTCGGGCTCGGGCAGCGAGGGGTCAGCAGCTGAGTGTGGCAGCAAAAGCCCCCCAAAAGCAGCGAGCAGGGACCTGCTGGCTTCAGACTGCTGACTGTTTAGCCCAACCGAACGCATCTAATTTCTCAGTCACCGCTTCTTGCGCACATGACCTGTTAAAAGGATTAAATTAAAAGAACTCCCAGAGCTAATCTAGTGATGATATGATGAGAGACAGGAGCTCAAGCGTATCCCAGAGGTGGCTGATCGGGTTTCCTAGGATGTATTATTTATGGGGCCATCTGCTTGAGACAAGTATTGAAGTCTGAAGGGGAGGGGGATTTTGATGGAATTCACTCGTTTAACTGGGACGGGGGGTGCTGCGTATTTCTCCCCCCTCCCCCCCCCAAAAAATGCTGCTGCAGTTATTTATGGATTAAAGCTGGCAGCAGAGTACCTGTGTGCCGATGCCTTCAACAAAATGCTGCTCAGCTCTGAGAGCTCACCCATGTCCTCACAGAAGGGGCCATTCATCGCGTGGTCCATTAGCGTAGGGGAGAGAGGTACAGATGCGTTCCAGTCTGAGTTACTGGTAGTGTGAAATACAGCCGTATAAACAGAGCCATGGCTGGAATGTGAGGAGGCAGGGGCAGCAGCCAAAAGCGGCGGAGTCCGCAGGAGAACAGGAAGAATTTCCCCAAAATAGCTGGTTTAGTTACTGTGTAGCTCAGTAACTGCAGGATTTATTTACCGCTATTATAGGCAACATGAAGCAAAATCGCAACTGTCAAAAAAGAAACTGTCTCTCTTTCTGATTTGGGCTGACGTGCTATTTAAATAATATGGGTCAAGAAATCTGAAATAAAATATCTTCATGAACAGGATTTGTGTTCTTTACCTTCTTGTCTGTCTCCCCTGGTGCTAAAAGCAGCCACCTTCTGCTGACATTTGCCCATCGCAGTTGCATCATCAGATTTCTAAATATTGAAGCTTCCTCAGGCTAATGTCTAAGCCTTTCTTAGTGATTGGGAATGAAATTCCTCTCAAAGCTTTAGTTGGGAAGGTTCTGCTAAACCTTTAAGTAAAAATTTGCTGGAAGCTACCTGTCAGTTTGCTGCCCATTTTCCAGTAATTCAGACTAATGACTCGTCAACCCCCCTTGGTTTTTTTTTCCCTTCCCTTTGCATCTGTCTAGAAGTAGCTTTCTGCTCCAGTTACCGGTTTAATAGCACAAGGCGAAATTCTCACCCAGTCTTACTTGATTTGTCTCATGACTGTTTTCATAATCCTTATTTTGTTAGTTATTACCAAAAAAGAATATCTGGGCAACTGGTTGCAGCACTCAAAGATTTGTGCCTCTGAATTGGGGTATTGCTTAAGAGCTGTTCTCCTCCTGGACATTGGACATATGCAGGGAAGTTTTGATTATGAAAAATGCAGAACCTGATCACGAACTATGAGAAAGGTGGCTGTGTACAAAATCAGAAATCCTTTTATGCAAAGTTTTCGCTTGGTTGAAATTGCCATTTCTCTACTGTGGAAGGTTTCTTCCGGAGTTGCTGCCTGTCTGTGTTTTATCCAGGCGGGCAGGTAGTTAGGTTTCCCTCTGATAGGCAACTTGTGATAATGATCCACATGCCAAATGTTCAGGCAGGGAACTCCACGGAAAGAGCCTGGATCAGGCTATATGCCAGGATTTTTCTCATTCGTGAGCTTCGCTGCGGTGTCTCCGATGGAGCTGCCCCCCTTGCAAGCCATCCCACCACCCCCCTGGTCATGGCACGCTGAGATGCCGCCAGGCTCTTCTGGCTGGGGGACAATCCCATGGGATGAGGTGGCTGTGAGGAGAGAGCAGCGAAGCTCTGCCACGAGTGGCCTTCAGGCACATCAGCATAACCAGTTATCCATGAGGGCCTACGGTGAAGGGCTGGATGTCCTCAGCATGCCCTGCTCTGTGGGGCCGGGACAGTAAGGGTCAGGGGGCTACCAGCTGGGTGCAGAGGAGAGTCGCATGAAGCCCCAGCTGTGGGGCCACACGGGAGCGTCTCTGTGCATGCTGCAGTGAGGTACCACGAGGGTGACCTCTTGGCTCATGCTTCAGTCTCTAAAGACCCAGCAAGGTGCGTGCAGTGCAGACCAGACACAAACCTGCATGAAGTTTACTAGCACTTTGGGGACATGAACTGTCTTCTTGTTGCAAAAGTCTGAGCTAGCAAGACGATAAAAAACAACCAAGCTACTGGAGTCCCTTTTTGTTCCCATTGCTGTAAGACTAAGACCCGTGGCAGATTTGTCTCTCCTTCTCCTGGCTCAAAAACCTCAGGAGGACTGGATTTCTGTCCTGAAACTGCTCTGGTTGGCAGCTCTGTGCCTGCGGCAGCAAAATGACTCACTACGGACAAGACCTTTGGGCAGGACAGCGGGCCAGGGATTTTAAAGCCCTTGCAGGACAAAATACTGGAGGGGCTGGCATCAAGTGGCTTTTGAGCATGTGTCTCTGCAGAGGCTTCTTAATTTTCCAGGAAACCAGGCAGAAAAGTCAAGAGAGCTTCTTAAGGAATACCTATGAGCAAGTGGCATCGTGCCTCACTGTGTGTTTGTACAGCCATTATCACAAAGCGTTTGGCTGCTGCCACCCTGCAATTAAGTCGGGGATGAAATCCAATCTTCCTGATGTCACCATCATTAGCTGCCACCATGGCTACACCACCACTTTGCGTGGCAAAGCTTCCCAAGTCTCCTTTTTTGCTTGGGATAATGTTCTCCATGTGTCTGGAACAATTTCACCCCTTGCTGCTGTTCAAAGGAGAGCCCTGTTGCTCAAGTTCAGCTGCCCATTTCCACGTCCTCCCTGGTCCTATGCCATACACTTGTTGGGTGCATCACTGCGCTGGGCTCACAAAGCCATCTAGGAGAGTGGCCCACCTCCATTGTTCCTGTCTTCTGCTGGATTATACTTCTGCCAATTTAGTGAGCTAAACTGTCTGGGTGAAGAGGCGCGCTATTGGAGCCATGGTGGCATAAGCAGGGAGACCAAATCTTGGAAGGGATGAAAGAAGAGAGGATGTTCATGGTGGTGAGCCATCAGGGTGGCTCAGTCTTATCTAACTTGGTCTTCATTCCTGCCTGATGCCCTCCCTTCCACTGTGCTGCGGCTCATTCAATCAGTGACAGGGTGGATCGGGAGATCAGGTGAAGTGATGGGGAGGTTGTTTGTCTTTTTTCCCTTGGGGTATTTGCAGCCAAAGTCACTTTCCTGATCTGGATCGCTGCATGGCTGTATGAAGAGCTATGTGGGCAGACACAGCAGGGCAGGAAGAGGCAGGGCAGGAATCACTTAACCCATCTCTGCTGTTAAAAAAATGTCCACTGCATCGGAGCCTCAGGGACGAGACTAAATTTTAGTCTTCTAAGAGGGTAGAACTCTTCAAGTAAGAGCTGATGTTTCATGTGGAGTCAATTAAGAACAAAAAGAAGCTTTTGGAGGCTTCCAGGTCCTGTTCCTTTAGGTTTAGATGTCTACACTAGGTGGATTGGGTTTTGCACAGTAAACAGAAAGCCACAGTAGTGGTATTTTTGACGTGTGCATGATCACGTTACTTCCAAGTGGTGGCAGTAAATACAGCCTTGCTTCTCAGTACTCCTACATGAAAGTGGATGCGTGGCTGGTTGGCCTTACATGAGCCCTGTGTGGAGTATCCAAGCCCTTATGGACTGCATGCAGCTGCTTCACCATTGTATGTCCAGATATGTGCCATGAACACAAACATGCCCCCCCATGGGGCCAGACATCCTGAGGTATGGTCCAATGGGCACATTCATTTCCACTGAATGCCTGGATATGTACCTTGTCTTAGCTGTTCTGGCACTAAAAATACATAATGTGTCTCCAAAATACAGCTGTAACTGCATCAAAAGTTTCTTTAAACTGATTGTGATTTCCTTGGGCTCTCTGCAGTGTTACTGGGATGTCCCACTGGCGACCAGACCTTTTCAGTACGCAGATGCCGTGCTTGTTGTCTTTCCCTGACTAGTTACAGATTCAGAGAAACATTATTTTGATATTACTGATGTCCATTCTGTTTATTCCTCCTGTATTATCCATAACAAGAGGAAAAAAAAAAAAAAATACTGTGCCTGGCGTAAAACACAGTTTTGCTGCTGCAGCCTTGCCAGGTTTTGAGCACGGCTGGCATCTACCAGGAGCATGGGATGGAGCCTTGGTCCCTGCAGTAAGGTGAGCCTGCCGGTCCTGCCTTCTCCCTCTGTCCCTCCTGCTGACCCTCGGTGTGCCATCCCTCCTTGTACCTCCTGGGTGCTGGGTCTCAGCCCTGCCACACCGTCGGATACTGGCTCCCAACACCTGCAAGAAATTAAAGAGCACTGAAATACTCCTGGGTGCCGGTCGCTCATCGTGAAGCCGCCAAAAAAGCCCAAATTCCTTTCACATGAGAACACGGGGTACATCTGCTTGCAATCATCTTTCTCCAGGCAGCCGGCCTGATTAAGCAGAAATGTGATTCTCCACACTTGGTCTGGGAAGCGCTCGGCGCACGAGAGCAGCCGAGGGGTTGGGATTTAGGAGAGGCAGAATAAACGCGCCTTTCACGCCCGGCAGTCCCGTGGCTCCCACGCTCGCAGCCTCCGTCGCTTCTTGCCCTGCCTGCAGGAGGCAAGACACGCTGAAATAAAGAGAAACTTGTTCTGTGGCAGGACAGGTCATTTCTTCTGGCCAGGCATTTGGGAAGGAGACAGGAAGCGTATTATTTTAAAGGTAAACCGCTAAAATATTTGTTTGCTGGAGGAAGGGGAGGAAAGTCAAAAAAACATGCCAGCGTTCTTTAGAAAAAAATACTGTGGCGTCTTACCCCTGCCCTGCCAACAACTGCGGGGTGTTGTAAAGAAATGTTTTAGCCTTCCGCGGTCTGCAGCCTCATGCAGGGTGTTTTTCTTGCTGGAAGGCTGCTCTTTGTCCGTCTGTGCACGCGCGTGTGTCCGTGTGTGCGCGCATGGGGGTGTGAGTACACGCTCCGCAGCGGAGGAAACGGCTGAAAATATAGAGAGTAAAGGACGGTGAGTGGACACAGAGGAATATTAGCAGAGTCTCCGGTAACGCTATTGTTTGTTTCTTAATATTTTCTTTATTGCAGCTGACCAACGAGGAAACAGCTAAAAATCACTAATGAAGGTTGCGGTTTGTAGCACAGATGCATTATGGTGTACGTACTTTTGTAGATTTGTCAGATTCCGTTTCCAAACATGCCTTTCATGCTGCTACACAGCAGGACCGAAAAAAGTAGTTTATAGTTGCAATTAAGAACGCCATATTTGGGGAATAAAAAGAAAGTACTTTTAACAAAAGCAAGCTTGATGATTCAGTAGCTCAGCTTCTCTGTGGTTCCTGAAAGCAAGCTGTAGCCGCAGCATACTTTTAATCCTCAAATCTGTTCATCAGTTAATATGTTTGTAAAGGCTAGTTTGCCTCCCCCACCCACCCAAGACTATTTTTTTACCAGCTCATAGTCCGGATAGCCTGAGGACTTAAGCCAGGGCTGCAGAAGGTACTTTGCCACCGGGCGCAGGGATGCAGTTGTAGCCACAGTGCCCCCAGGGCAGGCATGTCCCAGCCCGGCCACCCGATCCCTCCCGTTGGACTGATTGATTGATAAAAATGGTCAGAAGTGACAATTCGCCACATCCCTGATTAACGCAGCCCGGCAGGAAAATGCTGTGCTGGCAGGCTGGGCGGGCAGGGGGGCTCGGGGCAAGGCAGCCTGCTTTGTGTTTGCTGTTTGGAGGCACGCGGTTAAATCAGGCACAGATTTCTTCTAAACTCTTTGAATCGAACCCTTAGCAAGACCTGCCAAGGTCTTTTTTTTAGGCCAAGCTCTAATCTTGGCCTCAGACAAATGCCTAATAGAGAGGAGCGCTCTCCTGCATAAGTCTGACTCGAGCCATTTTTAGGAATCTAGCTGGTTTGGGGAAGTTCTTAATATAAGGGTAGGGTGGAAGAACATTGTCCCTTAACAAGCGCAGGGACAGACACGGTTTTAACAAAATGTGGCGTGCAGGGGTCTGTTCACTTGTATGCAGGTTTGAACATTGCGGTTTATCATCTATGCTCGCACAGACATGCAGAACTTTCAGCTGACGGTAGAATGACCTATGCTAGTGCATGAAAATTCAAAGGGAAATATCTGTCATTAAAAAACAATAGGAAAAACCCCATTTATTTAGCACAGGCTGGAATACAGAAATGTTTGCATGCTGTGTTTGGCTTGACTTACTATAGGCAAGACTTAATGATGTACAGAAGGGTTGTCTGAAAGAAACTGTGCGGGGTCTGATATTTTCTGGGGCTTCTCTCCTGGATGTTCATTTGGATGTTGCAACACACTGACACTGTGTAATAAATCCATTTGGGTATTATTTAGAGGTCTTGATCTCAATGTCTTTTTTTTTTTTTTTTTTTTTAATACGGCTTCATTCCCTGTGAATGCTAATGCGGATATGTGGAGATGAGCAGTTCTCCAATGATAGACGCAGACGGGATGCCTTTCAGGCTGTGCCAACGGCCTCTGAAAATACTGATCACCGAGTGTGGTTACTGAGAAAAGACGCTGAAGCCTTTTCAACCGAACAGTTAACAGAGCGTGGATCAAACCTGGATTTTCAGTTATAGGAGGGATAAGCCCTTATGTCAGTCCGTCCCTGTGACAGTCAGCCAGTCTGATGGTTGGGTCTCAATGTGGCGATGGGAAAAGGCACATCTTTGTCACTCTGCTTTGTGAAGGCTGTGCTTGTAGAGAATGTTTTTACCACTGGGCACAGTGGTAAAAGGTCTTTTGACTTCTGGGAGTAAATGTAATTTGTCAGGGCCTTACAGAATTGGGTCCCCCTCTTGCCCCTTGGTCTTTCTGATGGGTTACGCTACCACCCTTTGCCTGCTCTGCTGTTTACCTGCAGCCCCTCTGCTCCTTGTAGCTCTGTCATCAGACATTGTCCTTTTTCAGGTACCGCCTTAAGCCACTGCCATGCAGTTGATGGGAAAATGGTAATGGTCAGGTTGAAGGAAAGTCGGCTTCAGCTGACATTTTTGTATAAATTTGAAGCAATCAATTTCATTGGGGATTTGTAAATGCACAAACTCTGTGCTACCACCTGTCTTTTCCTTTCTTTCGCATCTGAGAGAGTTGTGTTGGTTTTAAGGCTAGAAGACATCGCTCTGTGCTGACCACCTGCATAATTCAGAACCTCTGACAACCCTGTTTACACTCATGTTTCAGGATCAAGAAGGGTACTTGTGACAGTGACTGTCTTTTAGCAATTAAAAAAAAATCTGCTCTTGATTAAGAAAGATCCCTAGTCCAAGACGATTTGTCCTAAGTTGTTCCAGTGTTGTCTGAGAAAAATGTCTTATACCTTCCACAGGCTTGTTAACATCCATCTGATATTTTTCCTCTGGAGTTAGACTCTGAGCCCATTACACATCCAGTTAGGTTATAAGCACTCCAGAAGCGAGGTTGCTTTCCTATCTGCACATACATCGCCCCTGCACAGAATTCAAATATTAGTAAACAAAATATACATGTTTCATAACTGTAATTGCTCTTGTCACAAACTCAGCCTCAGATCATTTGGGATAATTTATTCCTGAAGCTCCTCATACAGTCTGGGAAGGGAAAAGGCAGATACCTTTTCCAATATACTGCTATGCAGAGTGTGCTTAGATCTTTGAATAATGTTCCTGGTTTGTATTGTTTATTTACATATAAGAGTTTAGTTTTCTTTGTGTGAGAGCTTATTTTAATTGAAAATATGTGATGTTTAAGTGGAAAGCAGAGATGAATACGGGATAGAAACCTCTGATGAAATAAGAGGAGGTGGAATTTGTCCGTAATGAAACCAAAATGAAGGTATGCTGTCAGCCTTTGTTTCACTTTGTTTCTTTTTTAGCCTAGCCTGGAGTTGTCTGTGCGCTTGCAGGGAAATCAATCTGTGCCTCGGGCAGCGGGATCTCTCCCTGGCTAGGGGAGACTGATTGATTGTTTCACATATTGAGAACGTAGGTTTGATGAGAACCGCATAGGAATGGTGACAGAAGTGGAGATTTGAGGGTTTTGGTTTCTTTACTAAACTCTATACCTTACAACATATGCTCCTTTTTCAGATAAAGAGAAAAAGCACTCTCTCTGCTGTGTACCTCTCTCTCCTCTCTCTGCTGCGCAGTTCTCTCCTTCCTCTGCAAACATTTAGTATGGCTTGTTTTAAACCCAGAATAAATTAATAAAGCATGCAAGATTGCTACTATGGAAAAGCTTTGCCGTAGGCATATTTAGTGGCTTCGTTATGATTCAGAGATTTGGTTGTATTAGTGTTGGTGTGGGTTTTTTTTTTATTTTGATTCTTTAGTGTAGCGCTATTTCTCATGAAATGGCCAACCCAAGCCCCGCAACAAAAATTTCACGTGAAACGATCAAAGGTAAAGTGTTAACTTTGCTAAACCCAAGGACAAGTGTTGCATTTGAATCAACAAGACCAGGATTATTCTTGTCCAGGTGCCTAAAATTTGTTCAGCAGCGGGCCAGCTTAGGCCTCTGAAGAATGTGCTCCCACATCGGGTACTGCATGCTTCAAAGTACGACTGATCCCTGCTCCCCCATGTTCTCTTCACTGAGAAAAGGCAGTGACCCTCCTATCTTACTGTCTGTGATTAGTAAGTGATTATCAACAACAAAGTTATATTGCCTGTCACATGCTCTCCCTTGCATCTGTATTAATCAGCATGAAAAATAAAAGTTTAAATGACCATCTTTAAGACGATGTTCCTAACCCAGTTATTACTTGAGTGAAAATAAATAATCTTATGCTACTGCACAGCCTCTCCTGCTCTATCATATAGTCATTACTGTGCTCGTGCTGTTTCTGTGGTGTACAAGAAGTCCTCAAAGGTTTGCCTGTGTGTTTACTCTCTCCTGTATGGCTAAACGCTAACCTGGACACGCATGGAAGAAAAAGAGCTCAGTGTCACCAGAGCACCACTGTGCAGTTACCCTGCTCAGGTCCTCCCCAGCTCCAAATAATGTTCAGCTAATACGTATTAGACTTATAGCCACTGCATCATTACTAATAATTACCAGGTGAAAGCATCTTTCCATTGTGGCCATTAGGTGGTAACATTACTTAATAGAACGGCAGTCACCATATTTTGCTTAGGAAGAGTACTACAGCTCTGCCATGCAGGGTGTGAAGACACATTAAACCAGGAAAATAGTTTTTAAAGCAAAAATCAACAGCAGTTTCATGCAAGAGGCCATTTTCATTTTTAAAAAAAAAAAAAAAGGAGTTGGGCACAAAGGTTTATAGTAGCAGACCTTGAGAAAGGAGGAGGCAAAATACTTTTGTTGTGGTTTTGGTAGCAGTAGGCGATTAAATTGCTCACCCCACCTTGAAGAATTGCACCCTCAGAAGCAGATTAGCTTTTTGGTTAAGCAGTGTATCTGGTCTGGCCCAAAACTGAGTGATCTGGCCCAAAATGAGGCTGTCTTGCCCACCAGGACATTTTTGATGGTGAAGAAACATGCTGGAGATGATGGATGGCAGCATATTATGTGTCCAGTTCTGGGCTCCCCAGTTCAAGAAAGACAAGGAACTGCTGGAGAGAGTCCAGCAGAGGGCTACAAAGATGATCAAGGAGACTGGAACATCTCTGTTATGAGGAAAGGCTGAGAGACCTGGGGCTGTTTAGCCTGGAGAAGAGAAGACTGAGAGGGGATCTCGTCAATGCTTATAAATATCGAAAGGATGGGTGTCAAGAGGATGGGGCCAGATTCTTTTCAGTGGTGCCTGATGACAGGACAAGGGGCAATGGGCACAAACTGGAACATGGGAAATTCCATCTGAACATAAGGAAAAGCTTATTTACTTTGAGGGTGACAGAGCAGTGGAACAGGCTGCCCAGAGAGGCTGTGGAGTCTCCCCTCTGGAGATACTCAAAACCCGCCTGGATACATTCCTGTCCAACCTGCTCTAGGAGAACCTGCTTTGGTAGGGGAGTTGGACTATATGATCTCCGAATGTCCCTTCCAACCCCTACCAATCTGTGATTCTGTGACTGTATTAGCTCCTCTGGCTTCAGCCATCCCCAATGGCAGCAGCTCCAGGGCGTAAGAGCACTTATGCCAATGCCCAGAGGAGCTAGCAGGGACTTCAGAGGACTGTCTACTTTGACAAATGTGGGCAGGTTCTTCTCCTTGGGTGGAGGAGAGCCAGCTTGAGTTGAGAAGTCGTGCAGCCCTATTAGCACAGACAGAGCTAATGGACCCTGCTGTGAGCTGGATGAGGCCACCCGTGCTGGGCTTCGGGATCAGAGCCCTGTGGCGTTCCCCTCCACCACCCACTGAACACAAGCTCAGGAGAGCAAAGAGCTGGGGACGAAACGCCTGCCTTTCCGGAGGAGCCACGTTTCTGCGCGACGGCATTTTGCGAGACCCAGGCATAGCAGCAGCAGACTGGGATTTAATCTTTCTGAGATAAACGGGATTCCGTAGGATTCTTATGATTAAAAATACATGCGTGCATGAAGGCTTGCCAGACGGACGCCTAAATGATCACAACAGGCAAAAAAAAAAATAAAAATCTCCTCTTATATTTCCATACCCCGCAGCCATCGTACGTACTGCCAGGCCGGCACACGCGTCCTTTGAAGTCGCCGGCATCCAGAGCCCAGCCGGGTGCAGTGGGGCTTCGCACGGGATGATTAAAGATGTCACAGTCTCTTACTCGGCAGCAGCACGGAGAGACTACAGAAAGTGCCTTTTCCTGGAAACGAACCGAATGGTGAATCAGAAGGGTAATCCAACATCAGAGGAGCAGAGGCATGGGCTGAGGCAGGGCATCGGTGACACTGGAAAGCGCAGATATAAGGCAGAGCCGGCGAGAGCGGCCACAAAGCAGATCAAGAGAGGTGTAAGGTCACACGTGATAATGTCAGGAAGACAAGTGAGGTTTCTGCTCCGATAACCTGAGAATCCTGCTCCGAGCTGGGATGCGCCGCCTGTTATTAAGGCTCCCACAGGCCCGTGTTCAACACGAGGAGAGAGCAATCACCTGCCCTCCACTGTCGATGACTTTGCCATGTTTCAACTTTTCGGGCAGACATTTTGCGTGCCAGGGGCCTGCCTCAAGCAGGCTGGTGGTGCTGCTGAAAATTTCAGTTCCTGTCATTCCTACCTGCCTGAGGAGGCAGGCGGGGGAAAGCAGATCAGTTGGTTTATGCTAAAAATGCCCCGGCAGGCTTCAGGCCATGTTCCAGCTCCCACGCTTTGAAACGGGGGCTTCAAACAGAGCGAGGGGTGGCAGCAGCTCTCTGGGATGTGCCACTTTTCCTTCCCCATGAAAATTCACCCACTTTGCCCTATTTCAAATGGAAAAAAAAAAAGGGGGGGATTTGAAGCACATGCTCAGCAGGTGTGTGCTGTGTCCCTGCGGGTCCCTGAGGCTTATGTCCATGCTGGTGGGGCTGCGGAGGAGATGCACAGGGCTTGCCCTGGGGGGCGGAGGGGACAGAGGGGCAGGGAAGGAAACCTTGGGTAGAGCTAACCTGTCACTCTCTCAAACCCTTTGCTCCTCAGCAAGCAAACTTGTTCTGCTGGTAAATGTCCCTATGCAGGCAGAAATCTACCCTGGAGCATGCCCAAATTTAACGGGCAGGCAAGTGATCACCAAGGGGTCATGAAGACACCGATTTGGCCTGCAGGGACCAGTTTTAGGCATCACTAAAGCCTCAGACACAACACAGGAGGAGGAAGCAATCCGGCCAGGGCACTCAGGTGGGATGGGATCAGCGTGGACTCAGATTGCTCCTCTCTCCACAGAGACCTGCTCCTGGCCCAGTGCTTACTCAGCATTGCATGACCCCAACCCCCAGCTATTCCTTGGGGTGGGTTAGACATACTACCATCCTCCAGCAAAATGGAGAAGTACTGTTTCACCAGTTTCACACTGGTCATACTCTCCCACCACCTTCTCACTTGGCCCCAGCTCTTGCAAACCACCTACCTGAGCCATCACAACTCACTGGTCCTGAAGATAATTAGCCCAGCAAAAGTAAACTGGGTTTGCTGTTTTGGCAAACTGCGTTGGCTCCAAAAAGTCCTAGAGCCAGTGCTGGTAAGAGAAGGGAGGATGACGTAGCAGGGGGGCAGAAAGACTTCTTCATCTTGGACAGGGAACTGCTGGAGAGAGTCCAGTGAAGGGCAACCAAGATGATTGAGGGATTGGAGCATCTCCCTTATGAGGAAAGGCTGAGAGAGCTGGGACTCTTTAGCCTGGAGAAAAGAAGGCTGAGGGGAGACCTTATTACTACTTACAAATATCTAAAGGGTGGGTTGAAGGAGGATGGAGCCACACTCTTCTCGGTGGTTCCCAGTGACAGGACGAGGGGCAATGGGTGCAAGTTGGAACATAGGAAGTTCCGTTCCAACACACGAAGAAACTTCTTTACATTTAGGGTGACAGAGCACTGGAACAGGCTGCCCAGGGAGGTTGTGGATTCTCCTTCTCTGGAGATTTTCAAGACCCGCCTGGATGCAGTCCTGAGTAATGTGCTCTGGGCAATCCTGCCTTCGCAGGGGAGTTGGACTAGATGATCTCTAGAGGTCCCTTCCAACTCTGAAAATTCTGTGATTCTGTGATTCTGTGATCTTGATGGTAGCAAGCCACCACATTGACTTAAGTTCTTAAAGGTAAGGCAGCTGCCTCAGGGAGCACAACCTGGTTTCCAGCCATTCTCCAGTTTGTGCTGGATTCATCATAAGGTACTGAACTCTGTGCTGGAAAGACTGGCTCCTCTGGGAATGCTCTTTACAAAGGAAGAGACTCAGTGCACTGTTCTGCAAAGGGGTTTAGGGCTGCAGGAGGCGACTGGAGACATATTCCTTCAGCCGTGATGAAGGTGCCCAAGTGTCTAAAGGTGGCTGGGCTTGCACGAAACTTCTCTTCTCACAGCTTCCCCCAGCCTTGCAGTTGCTGACATGATGGTGCTGTGTCCCCAAACCAGCTTTTTGGTGAAGCAGAAGGGAGGAAATAATGCTCTCGTGATGAGGATTTGGTTGGGAAACATGGGGAAACCGTGGCAGTGGGGACAGGGCAGCTGGCGGTGGTATGGGACACTCTTCAGGGAAGGGCCTGGTCACCATGAATAGTGCATGGTCACTGATGACACGATGTAGCACAAGGTCAGATAGCTTTTTTTATTATATGCATAACAGCCACCCCATGAGTAAGCCCAGAGTTTTGGGGAAAGAACAGAAATGTGTACAAAACATTACAACAGCAGTAATGTGTGGGAAGAGGGATGCTAAAACCAAATTGCTAAATTTAAGATTTTTAAGACTTTACATTTACTACTTCGAGCAGTTGCAGCCTGTTTGTTGGGTAGGGTTTTTTGTTGGTTTTTGGTGGTTTTTTTTAAAGAGTGTGCGTGCATTCTGGATGTGAATAATAAAATAAGGGAATGAAAACAGGTCAAAAATAGCTCAGAAATAAGAGTTCAGGAGAAAAGTTTTGAAGCATAAAAAGAAGAGTCCCGAGAGACAGCAGTAAAAGAAAGAATGATTCGAGTGAAATCAGGCTGTGGTAAAAAGACACATAATGTACTACAGTCCCTCTCCATCCCCCTTCCTGCCAGATCTGACTCAGACTTGCCAGATGCTTCCAGGTTTATCCTAAAAAAGTATACTGGAGGCAGTGGAAGAGAAAAAGGAGAAGGATTTCTTAGAGAGAGGATATTTTATATCCCTCTGCAGAAAGGAAGCAGCCGTGATGAGATAACATTGCTGAACTAATGCTTCTCACTGTGCTTATCATGAGAGCAATAAGGTTAATTCTGTAGTGAGGGCAGCAAAGTACTGTCATTTGGTGAAGGGAGGAGGATGGACAGACCAACAGATGCCATTTTTTATCTGACAGTATCAGCCAGAAGCTGCAAAAAATATCAGCAGTAGCCAAGCACGGGGAGGGAGGGGAAGACAGACTGTATTTTAAGCTATTTTGTATGGAAAATATAAACACTAATAATTATTAACAACATGGACCAAAGTAATAGTGCGACCAGTTGAGACACAATGGATGAAATGTGTCACAAACCACACGTTGACACCAACGAGACTCACAGCCAGCAACAAATAAACTTTCCTGAAAGCAAAGGTGTTTGCCCTGGGACTTGGGGCTGGTCCTGTCACTCATTGGGAGGACTCTGGAGCGATGGAAGAAATAGTGTGAAACTCAAAATGTTTTGGAAAGAACTGACTGACTTAAATGTTATTCCTTCTGTTTGGAAGGAAAACACAACTCCTGCGGTTTTCTTGGAACAGGATGCAGAAAACAATCATCTGGAGTGCCAAGTGCCTCTGTCCTAAGGCTAGCGACCAGGGCAATGTGGCCTCATTAACAGAAAATAATCACTTTCTGGGTGTTGGAAACGTTGTTCAATGTTGGCATGTTCTTGATCAAATGGGTCGTTTCAGTGGATCATTAAAATCTTCATGGTGCTTCTTTGCAAAAGAGGAAGTGTCATCTCCTGCAACCCCTGGCCAATTTCCAACATACCTATTTGCCTACTAAGTTAGTAAGCTGATTGCAGGTCTCAGTATTTTATCATAAGTCTTGTTATATTTGGTGGGTTTTTTCCTTGAAAATCCAGGTTTGGGAGTCCTGTGACTATATAAGCATGTAATCTACACCATATTTAAAAATGTTATTGTGCTGCAATGCTTGAAAACGTAAAGCTTAATAAAGGAAGAAGGAAAGAAACCAAGATCAATCTTTTTTAACACGATTTTTTGTGTTTTGAATGCCTGATTATCCTTGAATGGTCGTTACTGATGCTATCATCTCTTACATTTTAATGAATACAACACAGTTCTCTCAACAGCTACTGTGATGAGATACAAAAGCAGAGGTGTCTCTCTGCTATTCAGGGATCTCACTGTGCTTAATTTTAGGCAAAATGTGCAATAATAATAAAGGAGTTTAGACACTTAAAAATTCAGTGATGCTTCGGGGCTGAGATTTTTCCCCTAGTTTACTTCAGATCAGTTAAGCAGCCGCACATGCCCGCACCACTTTAGGTCATTTTAGAAGCCACTGGGCTTAAAACCACTACATGTAAACTCAAGGATCACACAGGGGAAACGAGGTCTCCTGAGCTGTCACCAAACATGCAGCGAGTTGCAGAGCTCTTTATAAAATCAGCTAGAATCTTACCTACTTACCCCCCCAAAAAAATGCATACAAAGTCCAGCAGGCTCCGAAGACAATGCTGGCCGGCAGTAGGCTCAGTGATGGGGATTTCTGCGGCTCCAGCGAGCTCCTTGCCTGGCTCCTGCCCGTTGTTTCTCAAGGTCAGGCTCAGAGTGGCTTTCTGTTGGATTGCTCCCAAATTTCTGCCTCAACACACAGGCTTGCAAGACCGTAGCCCAGCCCCGTGCTGGGGAAGCGGAGAAACCTGCCAGCTCCATCCTGCCATCCTGCCGCAGGCATCCCTCCAATTAGCGATCCCAATTACGCTAAGGGACTTGACGGGAGTTTTACATGGTGCGTGGAAGGGGCCCTACTCACCGCTCCTCATCCCGGAGCCGTCTGGGGAACAGTCCTGCTGACGACATTAATTAGCGTCTTTCAACAAAGTTTTGACACCAAGAGTCTACCGTTTTCACCAGTGGTGATGAAGAACATTTAAGCGAATGACGTCATTAGCCCAGCCTTGCTTACCTAGAGCCCTTGGGGACGCGTGCGGCCGTGCCGGCAGAGAGCTCCCAGCACTGGCGTGCCAATGGAGGCCAATTAAGCCCTAAGACAAGCCTTAAACTCCTCTGTGCTGAAGAAAGGGATGTTTTAAAGAGGGCAACATCACTGCTGATGGAGAGAACCCAGGAAAACACTGTAGTATCAGTTGCACAGACACAGCTGTGTTTTCACATGGCAAAGAAAGTACGGCAGGCACATCCATAAACATGGATATTCATTCAAAGGTAAATAGTTCTAATACTGATGCAGTAGTTGCAAGCTTAGCATAAAAAAAAGGTGTCGTACTACAACTCCAGGGCAACACTGCCTTAGTCCTTAAAACAACCTGGAACAGAAATAAAGATTGCTGCTGGGAAAATACCAGTCACCTTTCCCCAATGCCTTTGAAAAGAAGTGGTGTTATCTTTTTACGCAACTTTTTTACTTTATGTCAAAAACTTCGGTCCCTTGAACTGAGAAAGTGACCTCTTCTGGGAAGACACTGCGCTCCGTTTAACCCTGAGCATTATGTTCTTCTGTCAATCACTTCTTCCACCACTAGAGCAATTATTTTCTACAATAACCTTGCACTTGAGTCAATCCATACTCTGGGTTTCACCAGATAGCATTTTATCTCAGCAGTTTCTTGAGTCATCGTGATATGTTTGATACCCGGCGGAGGTTCTGTGCTTTGTATTCCCTTGGCCCAGAGGCACCAAGTACCTGAAGTTCTGCAGAGGCTTGTTACAAACCCACCGGCTGAACAAAACACCCTCTGCCATTACCGATAGAGCAGCGGACTGTAAATATTCAAGAGTTATTGCCCTGGTTTTCTAAATTATCTGCATGATGGCTGTCTCATGTAGCCTTACAGATGTACTCCTCACTTCTGTCCCTGCTGCTAGCTGTATTCTGCCACTAGCTATCCAAAAACCTCAGGTGGTTTTAGTCAAGAGGCTGTCAATGTTCTACGCTCATGAAAGGGCGCATTGATTCTGAAGAACAGGCATTTGCTCCAACACAGGGCGTTTAAGCCGGTTGACACTTGAAACATGGAGCTACATGGAAAAAACCACTCCAAAGCAGTGACGGAAAGGACAGACTAATTTTGGTTCCCAGGTTCATGGGAGATGACCTGGGATACTGGCCTCCTATGGGAGTGCTTCCACTACAGGGGTCTGGAAGGTGCTGCTCCCTCCCACTCTGCCACCCCCGAAGCTGTGGCTCCTGCAGAGACCAAGGGGCGCTTCGGCATCACTTTTTCATGCTGTTGCCACTGCCGCTTCAACTGGGATGAGCAAAGAGGCCTGAGCACGCGCTTGAGGGTGGTGGGGGACGGGGGGAGGTGGAGGAAAGGCCTTGGGCACAGCTCCAAGAACTTTCTTCACAAGGGGAGACATGCATGAGGCAATCGGGGGGGTTGACCTGAAGTGACAGTTCAGGCTGGGGATGGGGAACCGCTGAGGGACCAGCCCGTGCTGGTGCTGCTTCTGCGTTTTACGGCAAGTGGTAAAGCCAGCCATAGGGTCTTGTCTCACCCCCACAATTAGCTGTGCCTGAAATAGCACTGACGGGCTTCACATCTCCTCACAGTGAGTTGCCACACCACTGCATGGCTCCCTCACCATACACATGTGGTGTATGTATAAATATAGCTATGCATTCAATATACATATTTATATACAATTACAATATATACGGTGTATACAGTGTGTGTGCATATGTATATATATTCATGTTTCAGCTGTCACCAATCTGGAAACAATCCCTGGATCAGGAAGCCGAGGTCCCAGCGCTTGCCAGGTTTCTCACAAGTAGGTTAGAGAGTGATCCCGGCTCTCCCTCCCTCACCCTTGCCTCCCCCCAAATCCCTCCCGCGCTCCTTGCTGCACCCTGGCGCAGCTTCGGCAGGAGGCGAGAGGCCCATAGCCGCCTCCTGGGCGTCGTGGGTCGCTGCTGCGAGGGAAGAGAGAGGTTTGTGTCCGAGGATGGGCAAGGATGTCACTGGGCTTCGTCTGGGGCGTTTCTGGCATTTGCAGGGGAAAGAGCTGAGAGAAGCTGAATTCACTGAGGGCAGCTTAAACCCCAATTAGGAAAAGGCAGTGTAACTTTAGGCACCGTTACAGTCATGATCCTGCTGAGTAAGGACTTTCAGTTTGTGAGTTTGGCTTTTGGTCCCCGAGTTCTTACTATAAGCTAAACCTGTTTAAATGTCGGAAAAGAAATCCGAATTATTTTATGCTGATTAATTTTTCCACCGAGACAAACTCTCAATTTCCATCTGCTGTTACAGGCGACTGACAACCGGGTGTTATACGCAGTGAAATGTTAAATGACACACTACAGCTATTTTATTTCTTTGATTGCCCTGTAAGAAAAGCCTGGCTGAGTTGCTGAAAAGTCTTTGCCTGTCGCACTGGATTATGTGTAACCACAAAGAAACCAAACCAAACAAACAAAAAAACCCCAAACCACCCCAAAAGCGCTGCTGGGAACTGCCAAACTGCGCCGTGCCAAACACAAGGGTGGACTCCTTAGTCCAACCGAAACGTGTCTTCCGGGCCGGGGCGCGGCGTGGGGCGGGCGTTCTCCCCACCTCCCCCCTCGCCGCCCTCTTTCCTCCGCTCCGACTCCGGCTCCATCTCCATCTCCATCCTCTCCGTCTCCTCGCGCCCAGGTGGGTCTCCGCGCCGCCATGCCGCCGCCGTGCCCCCGCGGGGACCTGCCCGGGGCCGCCTTCTTCCTCCTCCTCCTCCTCCTCCTCCTCCCGCTGCTCTGCGCGCCCCCCGGTGAGTGAGCGCCCGCGCCCGGGACCGGGACCTCGTACGGGGTGGGGAAAACCTAAGCCGGCATGTCCCGTTGAGTGGGAAAAAGCCTTCCTTTCCAACATTGAGGTGTCGGAGCGTGTCCAGAGAAGGGCTACAAAGCTGGTGAGGGGTCTGGAGGACAAGTCTTGTGAGGAACGACTGAGGGAACTGGGGTGGTTTAGCCTGGAGAAGAGGAGGCTGAGGGGAGACCTTATCACCCTCTACAACTACCTGAAAGGAGGTTGTGGAGAGGTGGGGGCTGACCTCCCTGGTGAAAAGCGATAGGACGAGAGGAACTGGATTCAAGTTGTGTCAGGGGAGGTTTAGATTGGATATTAGGAAACATTTTTTCACTGAAAGGGTTATCAAACATTGGAACAGGCTGCCCAGGGAGGTGGTGGATTCGCCATCCCTGGAGGCATTTAATAAAAGGGTAGATGTGGTACTTGGGGACATGGTTTAGAAGTGGTTTTGTCAGGGTAGGTTAATGGTTGGACTTGATGATCTTAAAGGTCCCTTCCAACCTCACCAATTCTATGATTCTGTGATTCCCCTGGTACCGTGCATGGCCGCGGGCAAAAACCTTCCCTTGGCGTGGCCGCATGTTTTTGGTCACTCCCGCAAGCTGAGCATCTTTTTTTTTTTTTTAAAGGGCTTGTTTCCGAGGGAATAAAGCATTTCGGAGCAGCCGAGGGCTTGCAGGTCTGCTGTTGTGCTGCCTGGCCGTGGGCTGAAGCCCTGGATCCCCTCTGGGAATGGGCTTCGGCAGGACAACAGCTTTGATGCGCTTTGGGATGGGGTGGGAAGAAGAGTTTTGAAGGAGTCCAGTTGGGAATGTGCCCATCACTCAGGGTTTTCCAGGGTTATCGTGCTGCCCTGGACACTGTGTCACAGTGCTGGCACCGGCTGCGGTCTTTTGCCGCAAAAAAAATGAAATTTAATTGGCAAATGCAGCCAGTTTCGGGGTTCCCTTGCCAGGGACAGTTGGGGAGAGGATGCTGGAGTGTCAAAAGCCTCCCTGCAGCGTATGTTGCACTCGAGCGTGGAAACGGGAGCAAAGGGAGGCACTGGTAGAAACTTTGCTGCAGAGTTTTGCCTGGTCGTCCGGAGCTATGACAGAAATACTTCCAGTATTTTTCAAGATACCATCTTTTTTTGTTGTTCTTGTTTCCTTCTTAGTAAATGTATGCGTTTTATTTTTACCTGTCTAGATATCTCAAGGGGAAATAAGCTTAAACTGATGCTTCAGAAACGAGAAGGTAAGTATAGAGGCAGCGAAGTGCTTTCCCTTATTTTTCCTTTGAGTCAGTAGCCATCAGTCAAAACTGCCAATGTGTTGTCACTGTATCTCCGGCCCAAAGCGGGCAGCCGGAGGAGCACCCAGTTCAAAGCTGGTAGCGCACGGCTGCTCTCGCTCCGTACCATACCAAAACCTCCTGCGCATACGGAGCCTGTGCCTGCGTGCCCGTTTGGGACTTGGTACCGGCGAGGCTGGAGGCTCTGCTTATCACAGCCCCCTTGGAAAACCAGGGATGGGATGGCAGCCTCAGGGGGTACGCCTGCGTTTTGCTCCAAGCAGTGTATAGCCCCTACTGTTTCCAGTATACGCATGGCAGACGTGGCGTTTATCTGATTTATTCTGGGAAGTCACAAGCTTTTCCAAGGAATTTTAACACCCGGAAATATCGCTGGCTCAGGTGCAGAGGAGAAAATGCGCAAACCGGGCTTGCTCGCGCTGCCTTGACTTGTTCCCTTTGTCCTCTTGGCCCCACACGTGCTTCCTTCTTGGAGGACTGCTCTCTCTACGGGAGAGATGATGGCTGAGGGCCCGGTGGGCAGATGCACCGAACGGCTCGCTGGTTGAGGGAAGGGGATGGAATTGGAGGTGGTCGGGGACACGCAGCACTGCAGCAGATGGGGGGGCAGGCTGAAACACCCTAGAAATTTGAGTTGCCAACTCTCAACCCACTCTGTGGCTGAGGCAAAGAATTTTACACCACCACCCCCAGAGAGGATTCCCTCTTTCTGCAAGCCCGACTGACTTCTCACTGGGTTTTTCCTGCCATTGCCCACCTCCTCTTGCCTGCCCTAAAATGTGTGGCCCATCCATGTCTGTTTGCCTCACATGCGGGTTCCCTTCCGCACCTTTCTGCAGTGTTGGCACACAGATAGGACTGACCACTTGCAACAACCGCCTCCCCTGCAGCGGTCTGCTGGTTTGTGCAGGTCCCCTGGTGAGAAGGACCACCCAAGGGGAGGCTTCTGGAGCGTGCAGACACCGCGGGGTGGCCCAGGAAGAACTGCAAAGACTTGCACAGATGATGCAGGGAACATGCAGCCCCTTAGTTCCAGCCTCACTCCCCTTTTCCAGTTGTCTGCTAAAGCGAGCGGGCGAAGCACTGGTTCCCTCGCTGGCAGTGTCCCTCGTGCGAGGCTTATGCAGGTGACACTGGTTCAGCTGTCCTGCTTCCCAGCAATAACGCCCAGCTCGAGCGCACGGCGAGTTATCATTTTCCAGCTCATCACCGCAGGGCAGCCCGCTGTTTCCCACCCTTCCTGCGACAACTCGGCTGTCATTTTTACCTCCTTAATCTCCTTCCCGCTGCAGTCCTTTGCCTCCCCCGGCGAGTCTGCCCAGCTCCTGCCTCAGTGGTTTTCACATCTCCACCCCACTTCCCCTTCTGCCTCTTCTCTCGCATCCTCCGAAAATCCCCATCCACACGTACATCCCTGGTCTCTCCCTCCTTGCCCTGAGCCCTCTGAAGCCAAGATGTTCCTCCTACTCTTACACATGCCTCTTGTGTAGCCCAAACATCATGCCATGTTTTATCGTTTCTGTGGGTGGCCGGGGACTAGCCAGTCCTCACACCCGTACCTCTTGGTGGTACGGCAATTCCTCCAGCAGCCGCAGAGAACTGCCTGTCTCATAGGCACGGGTTGAGCCAGACGGCACGGCTGGGTCTGGCAGGTTGGGGGCATTCCCATCCATCCACCAGGCAGCGCGCTAGGAAAGCCTGATGGGTTTTTATTTTCAGGCATAAGGGGCATTTAGTAGCACCTATTATTTAAAAGCTACATTTTTACACAAGATTAAAACAAAAAATAATCTTTTTATGTGTGCCTCCCTTCACACTAGTAAGTTAGCGGTGTTTCTCCATCTTCTTCAGGCTTAACTTCACATCTCGTCCTCTTTCCCATTACTGTACATTCCCATTCTCTCCTCAAAAGTGCAACAGCGCATGCTCTTTCAGTTTGGATTTATTTATTTAAATTCCTTACTTAGCTTATGTCTTTGAGCTCAGAACAGCTTTTGTCAAAGCCAAGAGAATGAGGGTAGCTGAGAAATCCTATTACATCAGTGATTCCTGGGTGTATGACTGTTACTGCTGCGACACGCATCGCGCCGCTCAGCACAGAGGTGATGGCATGATGCGAGAAGCATTTTTTTACTTGCTGCAAGCAGTACGCTTCAGGCTGACTAAAAATTTCCTGGCGTGCCTTTTGGCGGGCTCTGTGTGTGTGTGTGTGTGTGTGTGAATTAATTTCAGCTCCTGTTGCCACGAAGCCCGAGGTGTCAGTGAAAGAAAAGGCGGCCAAAGAGTTCCTGAGCAGCCTGAGACGCCAGAGGCGCCAGCTGTGGGACCGCAGCCAGCCCGACGTGCAGCAGTGGTACCAGCAGTTCCTGTACCTGGGATTCGACGAGGCGGTGGGTGTCGGGATCTCGAGGGTGGGTGTCGGGATCTCAAGGGTGGGTAGGGCTTCCCAGTGAGCGGCTGCGAGCGCGGATGCACAGCCACGGGGGGCACCCGAGGAGACGCTGCCCTGTTACTGTGCACAGAAACCGTGACTTCTTTTTTTAAAGTAGCAAACATCACGCAGAAATATAAGCTCCACATCCGTTAAGAGATTTCTGCGTTATTTTGTTAATAGGGAAAAATGACATTAAAATCTCCTGTGGAGTTCTTGCCTGCTACCGAACTTCAGCTTAACAAATTGCACCCAGGCAAAGTTTGCTCTGAGAAATAGGCGGCCGGACCCATGGCAATCATTCGTATTTCAGGAAATTAATTTGGCAGCCTCAGCCTAATCAATTCGCTTCTTAACACGCTGAGAAATCCACACCAAGCGGGTCGTGACTGGCATTCCTCAGTGAAACCCCACCAACATTACGTACCTCCTGCACGCGCGTGCCTGCCTGGTGCGGGCAGCTCCTGACCCTCGCGAGCACCGGCAGCTGTGCCTCCACTCGAAATGTGAAAGGAAAACCAGCTGATAATGTGCAGCCGACCTCCCTTCAAATGAGAAGGGTGGATTTTTTTAAAAGCGGCTAATTTGTAAGAAAACTGGAGCGGAATCAAGAGTTCCCAGCTCTGCACAGAGCTCTACAGCGATAGATTCTGAAAGAGGGTGAAAAGTGTGCATTTAGTTGCAGTCCCACATGTAGAATAATTTCTACGTTAATAAGAGGTAAAAATAGTTATAGATGTTGGATTCTTGGCTTCTGTCAGCTGCATGAATACGCTTAATGAGACTGCACTGGCACAGGCAAGCTGGAGCACATTTTGGACCTTCACGCTATGTGGACTGCTTAGAAGATGAATGCACTCGTTTTCAAAGCTGGAACAATTAGAAAAATAATCCTTTGCTTGAACTGAAATAATGAAGGACTTTTTTATTTATTTATTTATTTATTTATTTCCTCCTGGACAGTATACAGATAAAAGTGACTATTTAACAGCCTGGTTATATTCCCCCATCCCAATAGGAACAGGAAAAATAGGAAAAATGGTTTTATGCATCAAAAACTGAAGACCGGGGGCAAATACCGAGAAATAAGTAATAGGGACAAACTATGCAGATGAGATGAATTCTCCTCTGAGTTCCTGTGTGCGTTTCAACATCTAAAATGAGGCCTGTTGTGGGATACAATGAATCCACTAAGTAGGTTTTCTTGAGCATTAAGACACAGTTTTAACAATGAAATAACTGTTTGTTCCAGCAAAGGACTCAGGCCATACTTACCCATTGTGTATTTTGCAAAACTTTTTTTTTTTTCTTTTTTTTTTTTTCTCCCAAATCGCAGCCAAAAATATTTCCAAAGAGTCATTCAGACAGAAAAGCTTTAGCTTGGCAAGTATTTGATATCCTCGCACGCTGTTTTTCCCCTGCTGCTGTGAGCAGAATTGAACTGCTTATTGCATTTCCATAGCTAGAAGGCTGCACTGTACGTTCGTTTTTACCCATGCGAAATGGGGAGTGAAAGATCACCGGCGTAAAGCGAAAGCCTGTTGTACCCGCACCGCAGTCAGGGACATCGTGACTAAAGGCACGGGGCAACGGAGAACCAAACCTTTAAATTTTTAAGTACAAAACATTGATATGTTTTTATAGTCTGCCACCAAAAAGGTAATGTAAATATTAAAGGTGCGCGGTGCATGTTGCGGTTGAAGGTGCTTCCAGTTTAAGCACCATACAGTGGGCAGAGGGGGGAGTGGGTCCCAGGTGGGGCTGGGCAGGACAATTCCTGCTCTCAGGACCCCGATAACCCCACAGAGAAGGTGGGTACACGTCGCAAACCCCCTTAGATCTAAAGATTTCGTTTGGACAGACGCGCAAAGGATCTGAATTTCTGAAAGAGACAAAAGGAACCTCTTGCACCACTTCTGTTTCACTCTCTTTGTGACGTTTCAGGCTTGGAAAGCAACTATTTTCTTTTTTTTTTTTTTTTTTCTCCGCAGAAATTTGAGGATGACATGTCCTACTGGACAAACTTAGGGCGTGCTCGGAATGAATACTATGGCGGATACTACCAACACCACTACGATGAAGATTCACCAATTGGCCCACGCAATCCCCACACCTTCAGGCATGGAGCAGGTGTCAATTATGATGATTACTAATGCCGTTTATCCTACTATAGCTGATGCCTATAGGGCTGCACTGGGCAAGGCCAAGTCCTCCTGCAGTCAGAACGACCCTGCTTTCCTTCTATCCATGTAAAACAGCAAGAGTAAAGGAACTGCCAGACTTCAAAGAAAGCAGCATGACTATTTTTTAATTACCGTTTCTTAGTAGTATGTTATATATAAAGTGCTATAGAAATAAAGCTTTTTTGATAAAATAAACAGGTCGCTGTTATTTAGTAGAGTTTGCAACAGCAAGTTTCATTCCGATTGTATTATTGCAGACTCCTTTTTTAAAAGGGCTTTTTCATTCGCTTTCTTACAATCGATTGCAAAATTACATTATATCATCTAGTTTGGCACATAGACAACATAATATAAGCCAATCCGTTTCAGATGGGCCTGCTCAGCCAGATTTGTATCAACAAATAAATCCAGTTATTCTTGGGGGGAAAGAAAAAACCCGTTCCTCTCAAGCGAAGTGCTGCCTCGTTGCCTCCTCTGCTGTTTCCGTACCAGCTGTTGCACAGCCCTCCAAACTTGCGTGACACGGCCCTTCAACCGTTCCTCTTGGGGCAAGGACACTCGGCATACAAGTATCTTAAGGGTGTGTTGAAGGAGGATGGAGCCAGACTCTTTTCAATGGTTCCCAGTGACAGGACGAGGGGCAATGGGCACAAGTTGGAACATAGGAAGTTCCGTTCCAACACACGGAAAAACTTCTTTATGGTTCGGGTGACAGAGCAGTGGCACAGGCTGCCCAGGGAGGTTGTGGAGTCTCCTTCTCTGGAGATTTTCAAGACCCGCCTGGATACAGTCCTGAGTAATGTGCTCTGGGCAATCCTGCTTTAGCAGGGGAGTTGGACTAGATGATCTCTAGAGGTCCCCTCCAACTCTGAAGATTCTGTGACACCACTGTTCACAAAAGCTAAATTCAGTGCGGAGGAGCTCACCTGTCTGCGAAGCCCATGCAAGGAAAGGATTCTCCAGGGAAAGGGCTCCAAGCGGGAACCTGACTTCAGAAGTAATTGCGGAGACGCAGAGCATCTCACTCGAGTGGCCCCAACCCCTCCCAGGCACGATAACCCAAAGGTTATCGGTGATGAATACTCCCTTTTGTGTCCTTTCCACTTAGCTGCCAGCTTGCAGTCTAGCTGCAAACAGGGAATAAAACAACAAAATGAGCTATTTAAAAGGAAGTTAGTATCAGGTAGCATCAATACAGTCCCCAGATGTGCTTTTCTACCATGAAGTTGCCTCCATCCGCAATTCGAACTCGCACCTATACACATTAGGCTGAGCATCAAAAAATACCAGAGACTAGACATTTGTTAATGAAGCACAGGGTATTAACGAGGTGTTGGCTGGTGGGGTTGTGTGTGTATTAACAACCCAGAAACACAACTAATGTTTCGACCACAGCAACATCAGCTCCGTTGCTGCTTCTCTCTTGTTCCTGTAGAGAAAGCCCTGAGGCAGACAGAAGCCTGGGAGGGAGATTGTCGGGGCCTTCAGGAGGAGCCGGCGGAGGGAAAGCGCTGCTGGAGCTTGTCCAGCACAGAGGATTGGGAAAGGGCAGGTGAGGAAGGCTGGCTGACTCTGGGCTTTCAGGAGCTGAAGGAGAATCAGGATAGAGAGAGATGAAACATGTACGCGAACTACAGCAGTCAGAAAAGAGGGTAGAGATATTTTGGCTTGTCTGTCATCTAAAGCTTACAAGAAATTTCTGAAGCACGGATTACAGTAACACCGTTCTTTATACTTCCCTCACTCCTTTCTTAACCCTGTGTGTATTTCCTAATTTCACTTAAAGCCCCCGTTGCGTGATGGACTGGTGTCCAGGGGAGGCAGCCGAGCAACTCTCCCGTTCCCTGCAGGAACGCTTCCAGGGAGACAGCTTTTTGCCAAGGGAGCCAAATTGAACGAACGTGCTAGTCACTTCTCCGCACGCACAGATACGCGCTAGCCTAATATGCTCCAAAAACTCAGCTTTCCCTCAGGTTTTGGAGCGCTTGCTCTCAGCGGAATCCTTGCCAGTTTAATTGGTTTAAATTCGTGTGTTTCCTCATCGGAAGACCCTTTATTCCCCATACGGAATAATCATACTCTGAGTCAAGCACACACTCTTTGCACAGTTGGAAAACACCTATTCCTAGAAGAATACTTCTATTTTGTGGCCTATCAAAAACATGCACAGAACTTGGCGATGGCTGAACTGTGCTGATAACTTCCATCATTTCCCAGAATTTACAACAACTGGGAATTCAGACCTGCTGAATAAGGAAGAATAAAAAAAAAAAAAAAAAAAAAAAGTGCTGTAAATAAATACCATGCCTCCCTAGGCCTTTGTGCGCTGTGTCCATTCCTGCAGGCTGACTCAGTCCAGCAGCTTTCTGTGCCTTGCAGGCTCACAAAGTCTACGATCTCTCTCATGAAAAAAAGAGAGAAAAAAGATCTCTCTCTGAGAGAAAAAAAAAAAAAAAAATCTTTTGCGCTACATTGTGCTACACGTTGAAGTTTCCCACCATGTACAGAGGTCTGGCTGGGATAGAGATAACTTTCTTCATAACAAAAGGTATGGTGCTGTGTTTTAGACTTTGTGACTTAACCAGTGTTGATCGCATCCCGATGTTTTCACTGTTGCTGAACAGCGCTTGCACATCCTCAAGGTCTTCTCTGTTGCCCACGTTACCCCCCTCAGCAGGCAGGCTAGGGGTGGGCAAAAAGTTGGAAGGGGACACAGGTGGGACCGCTGACCCCAACTGACCAGTATTCCGTACTATATAATGTCTTCCTCAGCAACAAAAGCTGGGAACAACGGGGTGGTGGTTTTGTCTTCCAGGGTAGCTATCGCTCAGTGACTGGCTGGGCATCAGTCCTGCTTAGGGGAGATGGTGAGCGCCTTTGCATCACTTGGGTTTTTTTTTTTCCTTCTTATTAAACTGTTCTTATCTCAGCCCTCCAGTTTACTCACTTTCGCTTTTCTTATTCTCTCCCCTGTCCTGTCGGGGCAGGGGGAGTGAATGGCTGTGAGAGTACTTAGCTGCCAGCTGGGGTCAACCCACCACAAGGCAATAGCTGTGAGAGGACAGCACTCTCCTCCTTCCAGAAGGGCCCACCTGACTTGAAGCGCAGCAGTTGCAATGATGCAAAAGCACATGGAGGAAGCTACAAAGAAAGGAAGCAGGTATGAGCCATCTCGGGCTTGGGCAAAAGGAAGAAAACTCTTAGAAAAAACAGTTGCTCAAATTTCAAACCTTCAAAGTTAACTACATTACCAAAGTTCATTTCCTTTGATTACTTCTGTCCCAAAACAGGGACAAAACTGCGCACCCCCTCCCAGCCTGTCCATTCCGCTGTGCAGACACCACGGAGCGCTTCACATCATCATTCCCAGCCAACCCAGCGCTGACATCATGTAACCTCTCCACCGAGACAGAAGAGCAGCCATTGTCCATTGTGCCTCCCTGCAGAACAGGACCAGCTTGGCCACGGTCCAGCACTTCATGCTTCAAGGCCCAATGCTGTCACAGCCCCCTGGTCCCAAGTTCGTGGGTGTCAGCCGGGCACGTCCGTCAGTCCGACTGACGGGGCAGTCCTGCCTCCTTTGCTGGTAATCCCTCTAAGGTAACACTCCCACGTCAAAGCATGGAAGTGCTACCGCTGTGCCTCCGCACCCGCTCTCATATACTCCCCCAAGGTCTGCACAGACACCTCTCTCCTGGTTAAGTGTCTTCAACAGCAGTCTTAAATATATATTTATTTTCTTCTTTAGTTTTGGGGCCTTCATTCCCTTTAAGTTCCTACTTGCAGCACAAACGGCTTTGGGGATGGGGGATTGGGCACTTTCACCCCAGGACTGTTTCCCAAATGCTCAAAACAGCTTTCTCTGCAGTGGGGTGGATGGAGCCCAGATTGCAGTACTTAAGGCCACCTCGCAGTTCCCTGTGGCTTCACGTTTTGACCTTTCAGCTGCTACAGCCATGGCACAGACCAAGCCATTCAGAGGATCCCCCTCCTTGCTGAAGAGCATGCCAGAAAATAGGCAAAACATTGCAAGAATGAACCAGCTGTTGCTTGTTCCAGGCTGTAAATGGTAACAAGACAAGTTGGACAAAAAGCTGTTGCCACATTTGCTATTATGGAATAAGCAGCTGAGTGAAGGAAAGGGACTGGGAAAAGGAATAGAGAACCAGAGTCTATTTTTTTTTGTTTCAGAAAAGCCTCTCTTGATCTGGAGCCACATACAGGAACCTCCTGCCATACAAAAGCAGCCCTGCTTTTCTCCAGAGCTACTGCTGCCGTTCCTGGTAACTCTCGGGAGTCAGAGCCGCAAGTGAGGCATTCCCTTCTCCCACCACTTGTGATCCAAGCGCAGGGAAACGTTCACAACAGAGCAACTACGGATTTGTGGTGGCTGCAACTCCCACTGATTCCAGGGGGAGGATGTACAGATATCAGGGCTAGCAATGTCGAGCACGTACTTCCCTTGCTATTGACAATGCATCTTCTTCCCATCAACAGGTCTTCTCTGATCAGCCTCTAGCAACCTTCAAGGACTTCTTGGCCTCAAGTGGCATTAAACTCAATACTAATTAAAAGCCTGGAGATTCAGCTCAATCCGTCACACTAATCAAAGCCCTGTTTTGCCCTCTTGTAGCCTGTTCTCCAAAGCTAACGAATTTATGCATCTGTGTTTATGTGTTCCTCCTCCTTCCTTGCCTCTTTCTCTCAACTTCGAAACTCAATTCCAACCCTACCTGACAGAAATGAAAGTTTTTTCAAATATATTACATTTCTGTAAGTTTCTTGAAAAAATAGGTGACAGACATATTCATAAATGCCCAGAGGGCGGTGACCTCACTGGCTACTAAATCTACCAGAGTCTATATAGGTTAAGAAAAGCTGCAAACACTCTAGACACAGGAAGACTGTCAGATCGTAGTTTCCCTGCATAGCAAAATATCTAACCTAAAGATAGACATGAGGCTTCTCTAGACTACACATTCATGGAACTACCTAAAATAAATTAGGTCTGCAAGCCTCACTGTAGCTTGCCTGTAGATCGGCAATGTGGTTTACAAAGCTTCCGAGCAGCCTACATATAGAGATAAAGCAAAAGTCCATCTTTTTTTTTTTTAAAAAAAATAATTAATAAATCCAACGGTGAACCTCACACTGATAACTTCCAGCAGCAAGAGTGGTCCTCCTTGTGAGGCTCAAGGAACCCACAGCAGTGGGTGCCTTGCACACCTCTCCTAGAAGGCTGATCTCACTTGCCAGCACCAAGCTGGCCCGTTCACCACAGGCCTCTGCTGCATTGCACATTCCCTACTAAGAGAGGAGGACTTGCACCTAACCCTGGTTGGGCTGCCCATTCGTGCAGATCACTGTGGCTAAACAGGCACCTCAAGTCTGGTCATGTCCATTTCACCATGTCTGCCTGACCAGGTGGCAGCAGAAAATCCCAGTTCCCAAATTTTCTGGAAAAAAACAACCCCGGAAACAGTACGTTTTGTTCAGGCATGGAAATGAGAACATGGTTTGGCTTCATTTACTCCCGAGTCCTACGTTTCCAAGCTTTCAGCGCTTTATTCCACCACCCTCAATCAAAAGTGGCTCTTCTGGAGAGGCAGTAGCTGTTCCTCGCCTGTGGCTCCCTGCAAACTTGATGCCTTCTTTCAGCTTCCCAGATGCGTAACCCCAGACGGGAGCAGAGAGAACCAACACGCAAACCCTCATCTGCCGTCTCGAAGACTCGGTTCAGACCAGACCAAACTTGAAATTACCCCAGACTTTCCGTCTTAAGCACCAGCAGACTGTTCTAACACCCACGATTCACGCCTTTCGAATCAGCCAGAAGGCCAGGCACCGGCTTCAAACACAAAGGGCACAATAGCTGCCTCAGCTGCTGTTTTTGGAAGACACTGTTTTTGAAAGAATATGGCGACTGAACCAGGAACCTCTGAAACAAAAGCTAGAAAAAGGACAAGGAAAGCAGCAAATCAATACAGTCTGTCACTCAGGCCCAGCGGGAGGCACGCCACATACTCACAGATGGGTTGTATTGGTACCAGCCGTTTGCCCTCTCTCCAATTTGCTCCTTTTATGAAGGAGGTCAGGCTGTGAAGTAACCTAAAAAGCTTTTAAATTCACATCTGTAGTATCCAAATGTTCAGACTTCCCGAGGGGATTTTTTTTTTTTTTTGAAAACACACATTTTCTGCTAGTCTCCAGAAATACAGCTTACATATTTTGCACCGAAGTAATTGGAGTAAATGAAAAACAGTCCTGGAAATTAACAGCTGGTACCCACAGCTCCCATTTATTCTCAATGGCCGCTCTAAATGCTGGACTAGGGTTGCACCCTCGTGCCACCACCTCTTCATATGTGCTTTGGCATCCAATGGCACCATTTGAACTAGGAGTAAACACCAGGAGAAAGAGAACCTTCCCCAAAATATGATCTAGAGCTTAAGGGTTAAAAACACCCTGCTGGGAGCTGATTAGCAGCTCTTGCCACAAAACTATTACAGAAGTGGGCACTACTTTCACATACATCCAGCTGTGGTTTTGAGCATAGGGAGAGGCTGTGCTTTGTGAGTCCATCAGTAATGATAGGTTACAGGCACATTTGGAGCATGCACACCACGGTGTACTTTTCAGGCAACTTAATATGGAATAAGTGTCGAGATCGAGTACCTAGAAAAAGGCTTCAAACAAAAAGCAGACCTCAAGCTGCGCAGCTGTGAAAAGATGGAGGCAACATGTAATACCTAAATTCTACCTCTGAGTCCAGACAGGAAAATGCTTCCTGGCTCACTGTCTTGGTTGCATGGCAGATTTTGAGGTTGGAACTCGATGATCTTCAAGGTCCTTTCCAACCTAAAGCATTCTATGATTCTATGATTTCCACTGGAAGAAAACTTGCGCATGTGAGCAGGGAAGAAACCGTTTTTTCTTAAAAGGATGACCGCAGACCCAGCCCAGACCGGGCACACAAAGATGGCAGCCCCATCACTGCTGGAGTCCTAGGGAACTCTTACCAGACAGACTGGACAGGACTCCAAGCCTTGCAGGCACCGGGAGGCTCTGGCAGATGGCACACTCAGACAAGGGCGCCTAAATACCACACTGCTCCTGGAGTCCTCCCTGGGTCCAGGCATCAAGTCATTCCTACACATAACTCCCACTTTGACCACCAACCTAAAGATACTTGAAAGCTAATGAAACATTAAGGTTTAACGAGATAAAGTCAAGTCACTTTGCTTGATCCGATTTAGGATTTTAAATTTTGAGTGGCACGAAGCCAAAATACCTTCTAAAAACTCTGCCAATCTCCCCTCCCGGGTATCCAGTCTTATGTATTAAAAATAAAGGGGAGCTATTAAAAATACGGGGAATTGCAGGGGTTTTTTTGTTTGCTTGGTTGGTTTTTATTTGTTAAGATGACAGGCACAGTTATCAAAGTTGAAAGCATTTACTGGCAATTCAATAACTGCTTAAAATAGAAACATTTCCTCAGTTAGGGATGCTAAAGTTAGACTCTACAGTTTAAAGAAAATCTTATACTCCTGCATCACTATCAACTACCTGACCTGAACTGGAATAAATCATGATGGTTTTGTCTGATCTGTTTCAAAAGACATCCTGTACCCTTCCTATATATCTGTTAAGAGATGACCAATGAAAGACCAATGTTACTAACTTTGAGCCAATTATTTACAGACTGTTACTTTCTAATTAATATACAATAAATGTACAGATGTTTAATGCCAGAGAAGCGCCCACAGTGAAACCCTGAAACTAGTAAACAGAAGTTTCAATATTTTATTAAAATAGTATATTCAACCACTGTAACCAATAATACATTAACTTTATTCCCAGAGTACGCACAACACAGTAGTGATTCAAAATATCCTTATCCATGGTAATCAATGAAAATATCTCAAATTCAAGTGTACAACTAAAACTAAACCTTTGAAAAAAATCTCTCCTTTAAAGAATACATAAAGCTCTCATACAGAATTCTTTTAAACTCCTCTAGACTTAGATGTCAGTGTCTCTCACCTGACAATACCACTAGCTTTTTTCTTATGCATAGTAGAACATCTCATATTTTATAGTACCCATTTTATAAATAAATTGGCATTTTTCCATCCCATTTGTGTTTATCTTCAGCTTCACAAAGAAACCAGTAAATAAAACTGTCAAGGACAGTCACAACAAAATGATCTCACAGCAAGATATAAAACTTGAAGATACTAAAAGATGCTTCTACTCTATTTTACATAAAAAGACAGATTTAAAAAGTGCAAGGCAAGATTTGCAGGGGAAGGGGAATATTTGTTTGTTATTTTTAGGCACATCCACTTCTTTAAAGCAAGCTTCAGAATGAAATTCCAGTTTGTTCTTCATGATACCTGTTTCAAAGTCTCTCTCTCAAAAAAAAAAAAAAAGAAGAAAAAAATTACATCCGTCAAATGTCAAGCAGGGAATTTCCTGTCCAACTAACAGTCTTCAGTTATGTCTTGTTCTTCCTTTCTTCATCCTTGCAGGTTTTGGCTTGGGAATATACTGATTGTTTGCCTGATACTCAAGTTCTTTACGGAAGTAATGAATTGCTTTATTCAAACCTTCTTCCAACGGGACCTGTTCCCAAAGGTGAGGAGAGAATCATATCACTCTAAGTTCACATCAGCTCTTTTCACAACGGTATCTTTTTTAATACAGCTATCAAAAGACTGCTAGGAAGTCTCATTCTTAGCCAATGTAAGTATTAACAGCACCACATGCTGGTTGCATCTCTGCACTGCTAATGCATGTTAGCTTTTAAACATGTATTTTCGGAGGTAGTAAGTAAAAAAACCCAACAACTTCAAATCTCATCAGATGGTTATGATTGGTCCGTTTAGTGTTAAAACAGACTTACATAATTCTACTTTGAATTCATAACACATTGAAAGAGAGAAGCACACAGAAATTTAAGCCCCTTCTGATTTTAGTGATTAAAGATCTTCTTTCGCAGAATCTCACAGAATGGTATACACCACAGAAAGTATAAAGGTGGTGGTTTTTTTTTTTTTCAGTTTTTTATTTCTTCAGTGCTCCATTGATATACAGAAATAGGGATGCAAATTATCTTCCAGTATCTCATTGGATCATCTTAAATCCTATACAAATAATTGTAATTCTTCATATTTTAGGCCTGTATTTAAACACCATGATTTGTGGACAGGAACAACAGAAACACTACCCACTTTTCTCAGGAGCCATATGCTCTGACACGCTTGCTGCTACCATCATCAATACTGGAGGATAAAATTGCAGCACAAAACCTGCTTGCCTTGATGTACCAACAGCATACTGCTACTTCAGAGTAAGTTTTGGTACTGACTGTGCCAAACACAGAAGGTTAGAAGTATAAAAGTTAACTGCTTTAAACCTTTCGTGATTGTAATACTTGCCGTTGTCCATGTGCTTTCAGGCATAGTCTATTAATATCCAACGCCTCTGTGAATCCTTTCAGAAGGTTTGGAGATTTTTGTCTGCAAATCTAAAAAAAGCCTACAAACCACTGTGCTAGCTAGAATAGGGAGCTGGCTAAGAAAGTCACACCCTTTCTGGGGATCAAGCAGGCCTTACCTCCCCAAACACGCCAGCTTATCATCAGCTATGCCTGGTTATACACTTGCACAGTTAACTTCACCAAAAAGGTTGAAAAAGGAAAAAAAAAAAGCAGCCACGGGCATTTTGTGTTTCTTGCTTTGCAGAACAACCTCAGATGGCTGGTAAATAAGCTTTTGAGGTGGACAGACACTACTGTGGGTGGTGAGATGTTAAGACTAACCCTGAGCATGTTTCAAGCTTATTAACACACGGAAAAAGCTGTGAACATCTCTATGTCTGATATCCATAGTCTAAAAGACGGGCTTCTTATTCTGGCTTACTTCAGTCCACCAGAATAAAATAAAATTAAAAATAAAATGTGTGACCTCTCTCTGGCTAGCTTCCGTTTTGCTCGAGTTTCACATATTTCCCTTTAAACAAAATCTAAAAGCCAGAACATTTTTCTGATGCTCGTATTTTCTCCCTATTAATCCAAACAAACTTGTTGGTTACAATGATGTTACAGATAATCTTAAAAATAGTCTTACTCCAAGGATTTTTCTAAAAATATTTTAATTAAATAAAAGCAATTTTTTCCTTCTATAATGTGTGTTACCGTAGCAAAACAGGAATGAGGACTGCAGCAATAGCAAACTCACAAGCTCCCATAACTACGTACCACGTTTTTCAAAGGATTCATCGGGCTTACAGAAAGGTAGGTAGACACTTCATAATACGCGTGTGAAAAAGTTAAAATGTCTTATCGTAAAATTTTTTGTTTCGACTTAAGTCTATTACAAATGCTAATGATAAGATGCTCTTCTGCATGGCACAGGTCATACGGTCTTACCCAGCAGTTCCTGAATCATGAGCTAGGGTAACGTACAAGGCAGCCTTTTAAACAACTGCCCTGGAGATTGTGTTAAGCTGATATTCTGATAACTGAAATGTATTGTTATCATGTGGTCCTCCCCCATACCCTTCTGCCTCCCTGTGTTTTTGCACACAACCACCATAATACAGCTGTACATACCACAGGTTCCCAGCCGAGCAATAACTTGGCTTTTCTGATGTCAGGTTTTCGTTTCTGAGGGTCATCCTGTGCTTCTGAGAGAAACTGGATTTCACTCCCACTGCCTATTAAACAAGAGACTGTGCATTACCATCTGCAATTCACTACGTTTTGCATTTATATCTTTCCTACCTATTGGAGCATCAGGTCTTTCTGCGGCTTTCTGCTTCATAATTCTACCATTTTAAATGCTTTCCACAGACACAGCTGCACTGCATGCAACAGCTGGGTGAACCAGCTGTCCCACAGCAACACGGATTCACAAAGCATTTCACAAAGCTTTCAGCATGGATTCACAAAAAGGAAGTTATGCTTGACCAGTCTAATAACTTTCTACAATGAAATGACCGCTTCAGCGGCCAAGGGCAGAGCAGCGGATATCATCTACCTTGACTTCAGTGAGGCTTTTGACACTGTCTCCCATAACATCCTTATTGAGGGCTGGATGAGCAATGAGGTGGATTGAAACCCGGCTGCATGGCCAGGCCCAGAGGGTGGTGATCAGTGGTGTGGAGTCTAGTTGGAGGCTGGTAACTAGTGGTGTACCCCCAGGGGTCAATAGGGAGTTGCTGATACACCAGAGGGCTGTGCTGCCATCCAGAGGGACCTCAGGAAAGAAGGCTGGAGAAAAGGGCTGACAGGAACCTCATGAAGTTCAACAAGGAGAAGTGCAAAGTCCTGTACCTGGGGAGGAACAACCCCATGGCACCAGTACGGACTGGGAGCCAACCAGCTGGAAGGCAGCTTGGCAGGAAAGGATCTGGGGGTCCTGCTGGACACCAAGTTGAGTATGAGCCAATAACGTGCCCTTGCCACAAAGAAGGCAAATGGCGTCCTGGGCTGCAGCAGGAGAAGTGCTGCCAGCAGGTCAAAGGAGATGATCTTCTTCCTCTACTCAGCGCCCGTAAGGTATGTCTGGAGGGCTAAGTCCAGTTCTGGCCTCCCTAGTACAAGACAGACGTGGATATACTGAAGAGAGTACAGCAAATGGCTACTAAGATGATGAAGGGACCGGAGCATCTCTACTATGAGGACAGGCTGAGAGAGCTGGGACTGTTCAGCCTGGAGAAGGCTCAGGGGGATCTTTTCAATGTATATAAATATTTGAAGGGAGACTGCAAAGAAGATGGAGCCAGGCTCTTTTCAGTGGTGCCCAGTGACAGGACCAAGAGCAATGTATACAAACTGAAACACAGGAGGTTCCCTCTGAACAGCAGGAAACACTATTTTACTGTGAGGGTGACCCAGTACTGGCACAGGTTGCCCAGTGAGGCTGTGGAGACTCCATACTTGGAGATACTCAAAAGCTGTCTGAACACGGTCCTGGGCGACTGCTTGAGCAGGACTGGACCAAATGACCTCCAGAGGTGCCTGCCAACCTCAACCATTCTGTGATTCTGTCAGCACTTTGGCATTGTAAAAGGACTTCACTTCCTCTTTGCCCATATTCTCCAGTCTGATTTAAATAGCCAACATACTACTTGCCTTTCCTCACGACAGTAGACAGAAACAGGACAATTTTTCAAACCAAATCTAGCAAATAGTTTACATGCCATGTTACTGTGGGATTTAATGGATGTAAAACTAAACTGCCTCCCTGGGATGACTGAAGGAGATCAAGTTGTTTGTGAACAGACAGACAAATGGAGGTAACAATTATTCTATGTGCCTGATGGGTTTGGTGCTCTGATTTTCAATTTCCTTCCCTGATCTGTGGATTCATGTTTTCCAGAGGGATAGTTCTCTATTAGAAACATCACGTGCATCAGCTTCTGTAGCGTATGTTTGAACTTGTCTTTTTCAGATCCCTCAGAAGCACTGCTGGAATCTACAGACTAAAACCCCTTGGCTAATGGCATCAGTGTGTTTCATCTCATTAGGAAGCTGCACTAGAAGACTAAGCACAGCCCTTCGCTTCTATTCTTGAGAGCTCTGGTTTGCTACAGGTATCACTGCAAGAATGGAGAGAAAGCCTCAGTGCTTTCTTCCCTGCCACACGCCAGGGAGGTGCTGACAGCCCTTGCAAGAGTCACTGGCAGATCAGTGAAAAGTAGAGAAAGACTGTCACCGCAGCATGAGGCTTTTAATGGTAGCTGAAGGAGAACAGCCTGCGTAATTGTGAAGAGCCACCTTGCTGAAGCATCCGTATTTCAGCTAAGATGTTATGCTAGACATTTTCATTCATGTATTTTCCATTTCATTTATGAATTGCCCTTGTGCCAAAATGGAGCCAAAAAAATGCATAAACATTATACAAAGTAATTGGTATAGATCGCACAGATGCACAGAAAGCATGCATTCATTCTACCATTCATGCAATATTTTACATACAATTGAGAGGATTTGGATTGTCTTATTAATATTTAATTATATGATCAGGAAACAATTAAATGCCTTTGATAAAGTTATTAAGAAATCCAAAGACCAATTAAATTATCCATACATTATACACACTAATCAAGTAATAATCATCTAATGAAAATAACTACTTCATTAGCTTTTCTAAAAATTACTTATCATACTCACCAACAAGTTTTTTAATTAACTGGGCAAATTCTAGGATAGTGTGCTCTTCTGGGTTTCCCTAGAAATAGAAGAGATATTCATTACAATAACGATTAAACACCTTACACCATGCTAGCTTTCTGATATGAGACAATTCTAACAGGGTCATGCTAAACTCTGAAAAAGCTAAACATAATGCCTTATTCCTACTTTGATGAAAATAAATGTAAGTTTGACAAGCTCCACACTGATTAGAAAAGTTGCCCTCCATTACACTTGCCTTGGTAATTCAATGTATGTAGGAGGGTGTTGAAAAAATTCAGTCTGTAAAGACTAGGCAAAGGCACCTCAATCACAGTAAAGGCGTATGCCACTCTGCAGCCCACACAACCACATCATCAGTTTGCAATCTGGATTCAAGGACTTTGCTGAGTTGAGGACAGACAATATAATGAAGAAGCATGCTAAATTCGCAGTTCATCCAAAGTTAGGAAACCGAACTAATTTAGCTGCAAACAATTGCTTCTGCATTTACTACAGCTTACGGATCAGTATGTATAAGGGCTACTTGCTTTCCTATACAATATTCCTTTTCTTAACTTGTTTTTTGGTGGTTTTTTTTTTTTTAATTATGGTGAATGTAATTCGTGTTTACCTTTTGGTTTTTTTTTTTTTTTTTTTTTTTTTTTTTTTTTTTAAACCAACTTCCACATGGACTTCTGATCAACATTTCAGAACAAAATGCTGAAAGCTTCCTGCTAGCATTAGCTCACCTCATCAATCTCAATTCCCTCCATCCCTAGCTTTCCTTGTTGCAAAACTCTTTACTGCCTCTTGTTCGACCTAAACCTGAACATTTAGGTACATATAGATTTAAACACTGAGTTTTCTGGAGAAAAAAAACCTGTGATGGGGTTTAAAAATATCAGCATTTGGATAGAAACATACACATGAATTCATGGCCACAGTAAAAAAGGAAAATCTAGTGAACTGCCCTGCAGAGTTCAAGATCTGATTTGGCAAAAGTTGGCATACACAGTAACGACCTGGCATATGCATCCTTTTTCTATTCTTACATCTAGTGCTCAGAACAAGGTGACAGCAAATGGCACAGAACAGAAATCTTATTAGAAAAGTTAAGTTCTAAGCAGCTTTAATCAATTTCAGAAAATTATACAACCAAATACTATTCCATTTCCCTCTAATCAAGGCTAGTATGAAGTGATTTCTAATTATTTAGAGCTAAGTATTTCTTCAGTGCTTTTTTCATTAAAACCAGACTGCAATCACTTCCTTGGTGTATTTTGCACCCTCCACCTCCCCCTGCTCATATTTTGTTGGTTTTTTTTTAATATTCTAATTAAAATACATAAATCTTTTTGCTAAAACAAATGAAAAACTCTAGCAAATTTATCCTGTTCTTGGAACTGTAAGATCTCAACATCTAGGGGCTTAATCTTCTTATTTATAAAGAGAATACACAGAGGAATACATTATTCATAATGGAAAGAGATTTTTTGTCTCCATTTATTTCTTCCAGAAATCAGCATCAGTGACAAGGAGGAAAATGGAGGTGATGTTGGCCACTGGACAGTAAACACAGTAGAGCAGAGCCCTCACACTCACCAAGTTGACAGGACTGCTGACATTGCTGTTCATCAACGCCACCAACCCATTCACAAGATCACTATGAAAAGGGAAGAACAGATTGAGGCAATTTCCACTTCCCTATAAATAATATTATTGTCTAAAAAAAGCTGCCTCCTCAGAGCTCTCAGTAGATCAGGCAGCTGAGTGAGGAATGCTGAAATCAGATTTACAGTGTATATTTCAAGAGATGCATGTTTTCTCGGCTGTTTGTTCCACAGTTCCTCTTGTAAGATACACTGAACGGGAGGTTAGTTTGAAAGGGTGATTATCTTTGGGATACACTGGCTACAGTTCATCTGAGCATATGAAAGAATATTAAAAAATATCACCTTACTAAAAAACAATTAATAGTTCCTCTTCCCTCCAGCACATAAGCATATTTAGAGGCCCATTTCCAACACATGTCAAACAGAACAGAGTAAGTTGGTAAGACAGAGGCGCAAAACACCACCACCTGCTTTGCAGTGTGGTGTTGGGATTGTCTTCCTGCTTTCAGAAATTCTTTAACCAAGCTTGCTAAACCCACTATTTTGGTGTTACCTTTCCCCAGCAAAATAACCCAAAGTTACTTTGGGTTATCAGCAACAAACTTATCCGCTCATCCCTGGACATATAAATCCAGATCCCTTTCATTATGACTTATAATCAGAAAGGGAGTGGCTACTTTGAACTGATGGGGTTTCCGTAGTGCCTATCACCACTGTTATTACTTTCAGCAGAGGGAAAGAACATTTCCAAGTGGTGAATAATTAAAACAACCCAGAAGCCTGGCACAGAAGTTCAGCTGGCATGACACAACAGAAAATTCTGAGGAATACATTCACTTTTTCGTAGTGAAAGTATACATTCTGGCCTTGCTTACACTGCAAATATTAGCTACAGCAATACCCCCTCAGCTGGTTCCTTCCCCCAGAAGGGGACACATGCATGTACAGTACACACCCTGACCACAGCACCCCCGAAGACACAAGGTGGCACTATTGTGTTACAATTCAAGGACTGACAAACTGCTCAGACTTAAAGCAGGCTTAAAAACTTTCCTACTGGTTAATTGCTGTCCCTTGAAGGGAAGAACACATTAATATTTTAATTCAAAGTTCTGAATCAACTAACGTTTTGTTTCTTGGTATTTTTAAAAACTTCACTGTCTTCCTTCTGAAAGTAAAGCTGGCCTAAGAATGAACCTAATTTCTTTGACTAAAACGCACATGCATACAAAGCTGGCCAAGCTCAAAGAACCACCAAGTGAAGTAAACATCACACAGCACAAACAAGGCTTACCTGACATACTGGAAAGCTCTTGTCTGAGTTCCAGGTCCATAGACCTAAAATCAGATGAAAATTAGAAAAGTTACATAAATATTTAACTCCTCTCTAGTCCAATTAACTTTTCCTCACCATTCTAGAAAAACATCCTGAGGAGAAACACCTGAGACACCAGCTCAATGTCACAGGAATGGAAAAAGATGTGCTTTCAGAGCCTTTGGCAAAGAATTGGTTCTTTGAAGGTCTTCTTCCTCTTGGACATGTCTCGATTAAACGTATTCTAAAGCATTTTGTTAACCGCAGCTCTGGATGTAGGAAACATTCTCAGGGATGTACGACAGGGTGATGCTTTGTCCTCTCTTGGAACACTGAAAAACGGCCGCAGCATGCACTCAGGCAGAAAAGAGCGCCAAATATTTAAAGCAAACCTCAGAATACTAAGATGTGGTTATGACGAGCAGTTTTTATTTGCTCATTAACAATGGATACCTTCAAAAAGACCACCAAATGTTACTGGTCTCTACAAAAATTGTCAAGAAAAATAGCATCGTAAGCATTTGAAGGAATGAGAACCAAAAATAAATTATCATGACTGTCTAAATGTTACTATCTCGGGAAATAGGAAGCAGAATAATTTCTAATGGCTAGAACTTCAGAGCAAGCAAATTGTTTAAGTTTAAAGTATATATTAAAACCTACCTTAAGTGTACATAATGGTATCAGATAACAATCCCCCCTCCCCAGTTTAATTGCATGCAGCACTTAAAATCCCTAGAACATGAATACTTAAATTCTCAAAGTTATCAGCAGGCATACTGAAGTGGGGAAAACACTGAAGTTGGGACACACACATCTTATCTGCTACAACAGAAAAGGTTTTTGGAAGGACAGAACAGAAAGCATTTTTTTTTTTTTTCCTAGGGGACAGGAAATACAATACAATTAGTATACATAGAATAGACTGGGTTGGAAGAGACCTCTAAAGGTCATCTAGTGCAGCGCCCCTGCAATGAGCAGGGACATCTTCAACTAGATCAGGTTCCTCACAGCCCTGTCCAACCTGACCTTGAATATTTCCAGGGATGAGGCACCCACCACCTCTCTGGGCAACCTGGTCCAGTGTTTCACTACTCTCACCATAAAAAATTCTTCCTTAAATCTAGTCTGCATCTACCCTCTGTAGTTTAAAACCATTATCCCTTGTCCTATTGCAACAGGCCCTACATGCCATCATCTGTCACTTGGTAAGCCTGCTGCTCTCCGAGGCAGACTCAGAACCAAAAGAGTTCACATTTCAGTAAGCATTGGGTAAGACGACGGGTTTAAGAGTTTACCCAATAACTGGTTGAGAGTAATGCACCAGAAGAGCACACTGACAGCCTGATGGCCTCTGAAAGCAAACAGGAAGATGATTTTATGTATATATAGAGCTTCCTGCTTGTCTTCTAGCTTGTGGGATAAGTTTTATAGAACTAAGTCACTTGTGCATGATTTCTGCAAAGTCATCCCTGTGGCTACCTTTCATACATGCAGGCAGAGGCTGGGAAATACAACGTAGTCTCCTCCTACCAATTTCTCTTAATACTTCCCAATTTCTCTTAATAAACCCTTCCTTTACAACAACAGAACAATGGTCATTTTTGCCTAGGCTATACTTTCTTCAAATTAAAGAGATTGTTTTCTCAAGAGATTATTTACTCTATTTGAACAACTATTTTGAACTAAGAGATTGAACACATTCAGTTTCTAAAAAAGGTCAAGGCTAGGTATTCCTGTCAGCCAAATTCTGTGATGATACAAGGCTGAAGATTTTTTTGGTTTTAACTAGTGCTTCTTGCAGATTATTCATTTTATTTCACCTGGTCAGCTAAACAATTCTCACTTTAGTTCTTTTCTCACATACAGTAATTTTCAATGGCAGACAGTTACTCCCTACAGAACAGTGATGTTGAGCAAAACGTCCTATTTTATCCTCTATTACATTCTTGGTAAAAGTCTAGAGAGCATGGCACTTACAAAAGAGAAAAAAAGCTTTCAATATTCCCTCCCACATAATAAACCTGACTCAAGACTTCTCTTACTGATGCTCTGAAATATCCCATGGATTGCATGTTTTAAAACAAGGTAACTGCTTCATATTTAGTAAGGCTTTGCAAAACTTGGTGTTCTCACCCTGTTCTTGTTAGAAAAGATTACAGGATTACTCTCAATAAACATGAGAAATTAAGCATGAATGAAAAAAGTCTGAAAGGCCAAATATGGCAACAGCTCATTACATGCACTAGGAGAATAAAATTGAAAAATGGAAGTACCTTCTGATCCTCTATAGGCTACATAAGCTTTCTAGAGAGCATTTAGAGGCTCAGAGTTTACTGCCCCAAGATGCCATCCTGGGAACATACAAATACTGACAAACCAGTATATGGTTACTTTCATATTTTGATACAAGAAAGTCCTACAAGGATCAAAAGTTTCAAAGCAAGAAGCTCCATCTTCTTGACTGCTTCTGTTTGCTTACTGTCTTGCAACAAACAGAACCAGCCTCAATCTGCAGCTTTCGGGAGATGCCTAGGTAAGAAAATGAAACTCTTTTAGCGGGAATCTGAGTGCGTTTTTTGTTTTTTTTATGTTTTGAAAGGAAAAAAGAGTACTGAACCCATGTGGTTATGCAATTAGCCTGTTCAGCACTGAAGAGACTCCTATCAGTAGAGACTAGGCAAGCTGGGCTCCCTGGTGTTGCCAGCTACCCGAGACTAAGACCTGACATAGAATCACAGAATGGTTTAGGTTGGAAGAGACCTTGAAGATCATCAAGTTCCAACCTACCTGCCATGGGCAGGAACACCTCCCACTAGACCAGGTTGCCCAAGGCCACATCCAGCCTGGCCTTAAACACCCCCAGGGATGGGGCCTCAACCACCTCTCTGGGCAACCTGTTGCAGTGCCTTACCACCCTCAAAGTGAAAAATTTCTTCCTAATGTTTAGATTAAATCTGCCCTCTTCCAGTTTATAGCCATTCCCTCTCATCCTGTCACTACATGCCCTAGTAAAAAGTCCTTCCCCAGCTCTCCTGTAGGCCCCCTTTAGGTACTGGGAGGCCACGGTAAAATCTCCCCGGAGCCTTCTCTTCTCCAGGCTGAACAGACCCAGCTCTCTCAGCCTCTCCTCATAGGAGAGGTGCTCCAGCCCTCGGATCATCCTCGTGGCTGTCCTCTGGACACGCTCTAGCAGATCCATGTCCTTCTTATCTGCATATCTGCAGTCTTGATGCTGACTTATAATACAAAAAGACACATTAAATATGGTAGGTCCTAGTAAACACTGGCCAATAAGTCACCATCAGCATCACACAATTGCTACCATGCTCTGAGCACTGACAGTGCTTTGTAGAAAAAAGCAAATCTCTGGGGGAAAAGCAAATCTTTAGGAGATGCAGTGAACACAGCATTCAAATTACTACAGGATTGTTACTCTGAAATAACCACAGGTCTAAACCAGACATTTAGCAAGGGTTAGGAACAACAGAGTAGCCAAGATGCATCCCTGATTACATTAAAAAATAGTAATAGATTGCCTAAGTCATCAATCATCAACAGCAAGTCAGCAAATGCTGACCTCCAGAAAAGACCAATCTTTCAAAAATTATGAGTATACTTAAGTCGGGTGATGTGCACTGCTTTGCAGAATATACATTATTTGAACTTTAAAAAAAAAAAAATTTTATAAAGAGTTCTAGATTTCACCCAGTCAGTATGTTAGTGTCTACTATCCACGTTTTGCAGGCGATAGCCATAGTTCGGCATATTATTTTTAAAAGATTAAAGGTAGGGGAGATCTATCACAGGACACCAAGCTTCATCTTGCCTAGGCATGACTTATTCCTTGGTCCAGACTCTTCAATGCTCTGTCCAGTTTCAGCTTGTGCTCTACAAAAATCATGATAGTAGAAGTTGCCACAAAACTTTCATTGTTTTCCTCCTTGGATTATATGCTCCTTCCTTGAGGAATTCCGGGCTGAACTCGGGATTTTACAGTCTCCAATGGAAGGAATGCTGTCTCAACCTCAAGATAGCTACCCCGTGGATGTACTTAGCAGTATTTTCAGCTATTTAGCAGATGCCTTTCAGTGATTTCCTGGCATGTCACTCTTCTAATCTAGGCAATATTATCAAATATTTGTATGAAATTTCTATGTCACAAAAACTGTACATGTTTCCATGAGCTCACAACTGATCTCAGATTTCAAACTAGTTCTCCTTGTTTCAGGATGTTTCCTCAATTTATTTTACGTATCCTCATTATTTTATAACAGTATACTAAACAGGATCAGGACATAAGTCAGGTGCTGTCTGTATTGCTAAATTACCAGCAGCATCTTTGGCAGAGTATTGGCCTGTGCCAGCTCTTGCTCTCCCAGACAATGCTGTGACATTGCTTAAGCGCTACCAAGAGCCAATAACCATTCACAGCAAACAGTCTGGATATGGCAACTTGTTTTGGCTGGAAAATTTAGACATACAGATGTAGGCCACGCCACACCAGTTTGTCAATGGTTAAAAAAACAAACCAGTCCTCACCTACTTTATTTACTAACATGTGGTGTGTTAGTAAATAAAGGCCTGAAGGCCTTTAACATTACACTTTACAGGGAAAATTTAGGCTGATCTCCAACCTTGCCAAAAAATATCTCAAGATGCCTAACTTCCCAAATGGTTTCAGAGAAAGTTCCTCAACAGGGAGAAGTACCAAAATATGATACTGTAAACCTTGTCATGCCATGTTCCCATAGAAGAGTTGTGACAGACAGAGCTTCAAATTCAGGATAACTAAAACACCTTCTCAGATTGCAACTAGTTTTCTCTCTGTTAAAGGAACACCAATACCATCAACAGAGCACATATTTGCATATATAATTCTATCCACTTGAGCTTGATATACCGAAAGATTTTATGGGGAGGAACGGGGGGGACTCAATGCTTTCTAAAATTTCGCCTCTTTCTTAGCACATAAGGATAGGATATAAAGATGATCAACTTTTCGTGTCACTGAGATGTCATTACTTACTGTTAGTGGTTCTCCCTGGAGAGCTTGCAGGATAAAATTACTGACAACTCTACCATCGTTCATATGCATTCGAGGACCAAAGGTATTGAATATTCTGGCAACTCTCACTTCAACTCCTTCCTGTAGGCAAAGAAAAAAGAATTGTTACTCCATTAATAAAAGTGTCTTTCTTCCTAAAAATGCAAATTAACTCCCTTGTCCAAAAACTTTCTTAAGAATCCCTCTTACAGCTTTAACGAGCCTTGTGTTCTCACTGTGAAACACTTTTAACCTCTCATCAATGCTACTGGAAACTGTAGTGCATACGGCACGGTAATTTATACTAGTTCTCAGTATTTGTAATGCAAATTCTAAATCAGTGCTAGAACCACTGATGATTTCAGCACATTTTCTTCAAATAAGAACTTTAAGATTTTTCAGCTGTACCCTTCCAACAACAACCCATTTCACCTGGCACTTATCTACATTTTTCGCATATTAGTGATGTCTCACAATCACCAGATATAGTACCAAGGTAGCATTTCCAAAGATTAGAAAAGTTGAATGCTTCAAGTAAGAATCTTTACCAACGTTATAAAGTAAGTGGCTTTGTAACCACAGACTCAAGGTTTCTAAGCTCCATGCTCCTTACTAGGCTGTGTAAATGCAGGCATTACAATCCAAGTCTCTTCAGTGGCTTAGTTTTTTCCCCAGAAATCTTACTATCATTCTCAGAAGTCCCTTCTGGAGGACATTTTGCAAATCTTCAAAGCAAAATGCAACAAATATATGAAATTGGAAACTGTCTGGACAAAACATTTTAAGACTGGGAGACTGCAGACTGAAGTAATCTCTCTAGAGGTATTTTCTGTTTATTGGCACTTACATATTTGGACAAGCCACAGTTCATGATAAAGCCTACAAGAAGGATGTTTGGCCTTTGTGAGCTGAAGCATGCGCTTAGCTCCTGATGAGTTCAGAGCAGCATGGTATGCTATAAACAGACAGATGCTACCACGTGGGAGTGATAGCCACAAGGCAGGGAGGAAGGTGTCAACTTCAGCCCAGGCCTGGTCCTCCTGCCTTCCAGAAAAAGCCATCCTTGAATCAGTCATCGGAAGCACTTTTAGTCTGAAGCAAACTTTGTGCTTCTGATCCAACTGAAGCAACTGAAGTCACAAGTGCAATGTTCTGGAGTTGCAAACATTCAGTTATTCCTTCAAAGGATGCACAGAATATCTTTTATTTTCAATGCCTTTTACTAAGGCTTAGACCAACGCTTGCCATTTTCTTGGAAGACAAGATTGTGTGTGTAAAAAGTGTATTGTTGGTACATCTGTGACTGAAGGCTGCAGCTTGCACACACTTCCCTCCAGAAAGACCTAGAAACACATTTTTCTTGGAAATAAATGTAATTTTATGTACAGGAGAAACTTGCAGGAAAATCTGATCTTCTCTCTTGGGTATCCAACTGATTCATAAACAAATGAATCCTCAAAGACGTTTTGTGATAGCAATAGCTTTTTACAGATGAGAGCGTAAGAGAGGCAAACATTTAACACTTTAGTTCCTACTTGGTGTTGAGAAAAGGGAAACACTAAGTAGCATAGGTAAAGACCAAGGCTTTCTAGTATGGAGAAGGCCAAGCAACATCCAGTTCTGTTTAACTGCAAGTAGGCTTTCAGTCGCAGTGATCAAACACTTACATTGGCAACTAAATTGCAAGCTAACAGTAACCAGGGAGGTAACTATTGTGCCATAGGAAAAGCTACAGCCTTGGGTCTTCGCCACAAAACAAGCTTGCATCCACAACAGAGCAAAACCAATAATCTCACAAAATCCACTTGGCCCTGCTGAGACACCCTGGAAAGAACAGAAGTCCCTTCCCACGCAAAATGCATCAGTTGGGACACATTCTTTATTTCGTGTTAGCTAAAAAAGCACGGCAGTGTAACATGTCAAACATATACTTCTAGCAGCATATTACAGAGCCATTCCCAATGCCTTCACTGTATCTGGAAATATATACTCTGATACAGTTTCTCATTCTTTCATTTTGCCCAGCACTCTATTTTAAAAAGGACACTGACTCCTTCAGGGAGGGACTGTATTTCATGTGGGCTTTCCAGGTATTGACATTAGTAACAAGTACAGAAAATGAGGCACTTGGACGCTAGTACTCAAGGTAAAAATAACTCATTAAACAATGCTGACCAAAAAGCTTCTCTCATACTGCACAAGCTACAGCAGCAGCCTTGTTTTCCAGTATTGGCTAGAAACTAGCGTGAGATCTAGAAAAGAAAAACAACACATCCTCTGTAGGCACTTACTCACAGCCATAGTGAATCCACTATTTATTCTCCCTTCTATTTCCCCCCCCTCCCCCCACTGTAATGTTGTCTTTTAAAATAAGTAACTTTTTATTTATAAGGTCATCTAGCAAAGCTGCTCTCTGCAGCCTACTGCTTTGAAAAATCTATTTTCTGTGCAGCTGAATTTACATCTGTGCCTGTATAACTGGGATCTACTCAAAAGAAACTTCCACAGACAAAGATTTTGGAGCCAGTAACTTAAGAACTGTCCTGAGTTTCCTTTTGTCATTTCATGAACACCTCCTTAAAAATTCTTTTTGCATGTTGAGTAACTATTCCTTTTTGTATTAACTACCTACGAATACTTATGGTACACTCTTACCTATGTCCTGTTACTCTGACTATCGACACCACCTTAATTATGACGATTACCTCCACTGCATTCCCTCTAGCAAAGCCAATTACTTCCCCAGATTTGTGCCAGTAAGTCATGTACAATATTTTATTATAACCTAGAGAAAGAAGAAAAACTTTTTTTTACCCACTTTTATCCTGCTAAACAAAAGGGAGCTTGAGACTAATCCCTGATGCTGAGATCAAACGCGATCAACTGGCTTCTGTCCTCGCAGTTTAAGACTCTGCCTTCATACAGCAGATTAATCAGAGAGAAAGTTCCTTGAGCAATCCAAAAAAGAGCCCGGGAACAAGCTAATAAAATGCAGCACTGTGGGCTATCAAAACACTTCAGCTCATTCTATTATTTACCAGTATGGATATGTTCACAGAGACCGAGCCTGTACAGAAGGAGAGGGAAGACAGAATAGATGCAAGAAAGATTGCTACCACTTACAGAAATGCCTCCTCTGAACAAACAGACTATTCTATAGCTGTCAGCCAAAAATTAGCATTAGTTATCCAGTCTCCCCTGCTAAAAAAAAAACTCGTCCACGGTCTTCACCATGAGTCTTTACCACTTAGTTCTAGAGATCCCTGCTCCAGAAAGCATCAAGGATGCTAAGATAACATTTTAATTCAAAAAGACATTATAATTTTATCAGATTTTTAAGAAAAGATACCTTCTTGTGTCGACTGTCTCAGAAAATAGGTCAATACAGAATACAACTCAAATGTCAAGAGGTTCTTTTAACTGAAACAGCTTCAACATATGCTGTGGTTGTAATTCATAAGGGTATCAGGTAAGCTTCTCTTACTAACAGTGCTTCCTTCTTTTTCAAGTCCGTATCTAGCTGAACAGAGAGCATGAATTAGACCTCCCTGCATACAAACTCAGGAAAGGGAAAGCTGCAATTGTCTGCTCTCCAGCAGACAACTGCATTAAAAAAATCTGCCAGGGAAAGCCCAGACAGTTGCATGGATATCACTGTGACCTGATACAAGTCTTTATCAATGTTTCAGCTAAAATTACTAAGATTATTGCCTGCATCCCTTGCTTTATTAGTCACTTTCTTACTAATTCACTTGCCTCAGCTTGCATCCCTCTTGTACGTACTGTACGTGACCAATGCAACCAGCCACAGGCTTGTTCCACCAACACTGACAGGAGACACTGACATTGGGAAGTCATGTATACCTACTTCAGTGCATCTGTGCTTGAATTACTAGGATTTCCCCTTCAGACAGGGATTTTAACTTCAGTAATTTACTGCACAATATGGCTTCTGAACATGAGGTGGCAGATAACATAACCCAGCGAATGAGAGCTGGATCACAGATTGCAGTAAGTTTCCAATAAGGGTCAGGAATACATGCAAACAAACAACAATATATACTCCAAACAATTTAGTCATCTCTACAATGGAGAGTTCTGCAGGCTTATACTCATGAATTCGTGTAACAATGACAGCTACAGGTAAAAGAAAATGCCTTACCAGTGCTTCTAGAGCAACAGTGGCTGTATGAGGAGGACACATCTTATAGCCAAAAATAAGAAATGCACCAAATTGCAAAGAACATCAGAAACAACACATACTTTGCATCAACAGATGAATGCTGCTATGGATATATTCTTATTCAAACACATATTGAAGTGAATCAATTTCCAAAGAAAGTTTGAAGTTTTCATGACTTCAAAATTCAATTTGCACAACAGTGCAGCAACAACAAAACCGAAGAACTAAGTTCTCCAGTTACCTGAGGGAAATCAGAAGATGGGATAACTTAGAGCACTGCAGGGAAAGAAAAAAAAAACAACAAAAACCAACAAAAAACCCAACAAAACTAAAGCAAAGAAACTATGGAAAGTATTCAGACTTTTCTTGGGAAACTGCCTCTATTTTAGTCCACAGCTTTGATCATTGAAATACAGTCTTCTAACCTTGTCTTTGGTACAAGGTTATTTTGCAATTGTTAACAGCACAGGGTATATAAAAACAGTAAAGACACTAAAGCATTACCAAAACCATTATGTCTGAATACGGGCCAGAAGACCTGACAATTTTTTCCTGCTTCATTTTCATGTAATTTAGAAAAAGTGTTGCTCCGCTAACAGAATAAAGCCTCCTATTATATCCACGCTACATTTGTATCAGGAAGTTCTGACAACTCAGATAAAACAATACAATTTAGAAACAGGAACTTAAATAATGAAACTCTCCACTTACAGAGAGGCTCCTGTTACCAATGTCCCAGTGAAACAACTGGTTGCATTTTTTATTACTGACTCAGTTACTGCAGCGCTCTCCTCCCCTTTTCACCTTATCTCCTCCAACTGAACATTAGCAACAGACAGCTTTGGAAAACTATATGCCACTTCTGCATTTGTACAGGACCAAACACAATGTTTTGGTTCATGTGCAGAGCTCCTGCACAGCAAAAAAAAAATATTACAGGCAGCTCTAACAACTCACTAGAAAATGTGCAGATCCATTAATCCAACAGCGCAGCAAACACACACCAGCAATTTTTAGAAAATGGCACGACCATCAGGACTGTACAAGGCTAACTGGAACAAGCCAGTTTGAAAAGCTTAGCATTGTTTAATCTCTAAATATATTACAGTTTGCAGGACTTTATTAAACTACGGGGAAGGATTTTTATCTGTGGTTTCTCTTTTATAAAGTATAAAAGCCTGTTTGTGAACCATGCAGTTACAATGGTTGAAAGCAGCACTGTTTCCTCTTTTCAAGTGGAGCCAGTTCATCAAGATGATTAAAGCAACTAACAACAAGCAGTACTTGAAATTTTCAATGGAACCATCACATTTATTGACAATGTTAATATAACTGTGAATGTGTGACCTCTCAGACTTTGCAGAGGAAAGGAACTCCAGGCAATTTTTTTCTTTTCTTTCTGAATTTTACTGACTTGGTATATAGTAACTCAGATGGGATGCGAGTTGCAGTGTTGACACCTGCACTTCAAGGGTGTCAACGCCCTTTCAGTCCGCTGGGAGAGGGGCAGTAGCATCTCAACTCTACCTTACAGGCAGTACCCAAGGTGCCTGACTCTCTGTAGCATCTTACAGATGCCCCTCTCCAACCTTGGCCTCACTAATATTCCTGGATGTAAAACTGCTCTGCATGGCTTCCAAAGAGCTAAAGGGATTCATGACAGCTCTTATCACCACAGTTTAGCTTTGGCCTGGTATACATCCAACAGTAACCACCATGTGTGTCATTAAAGGACTGTTGTATGGGCATTTTACTATTGCCCTGAGGAGATGGTAGTTCTTCCTTTCCCCCCCCTGTGCTCGGAACCAGAAACAATTCAATTCCATTCTTCCACAAAAAGCATCAACTCTGCAACTTCTCTTAAGCAAACGTCATGTGACAACACAAAAAAAGAATGCTGCATACCTAAAAATAATCTATATGAGTATCAAGGAAAGAAAACAACAAGCAATGATTAGAGAATACAGGATGAACTCCCAAAAGAATCGAAGCAAACTGCTTTAATTCAACATAGCTATTTGTTTTCTATCTAATTACTCAATAACTACCTGGTTAGTCACTATTCAACGCCTCTTCAGTTGCAATTCAATCAACAGTTTTCATTACCCCTACATTTTACATCAAGGCCTTTTATGATTGCTGAAGCCAACTCAATTTCTGAATTAAAGATCAGGGGAAAGTACAACTCAATATAAACTAGAAAAATCATTCTTGTATTGCAATTGCAACACACTTCTATATTTAACTAATTTCAGCATCAGCTTGCACGTGTTATTCTCTCACATGTTATTCTCTCACAATTTAATAAAATACACCTCTAATATGTCTTTCCTTTCTTCTGTTACCTATTAAGATTTTTTTGAGTCTTCACAGTCCTGGTTATAGAATATTCTATAATGCAGAGCATAACGCTTGTCCACTTAAAGAAGGTTATACTTAACATTTGCTTACGATAACTCAATTCACTCCCATATGGTTAGAAAGGCATCCAATGGAATTCTTAATTGGAAGACCTAAGCTATTCTAAGGCAATTTCAAAACCATCATGTCGCATCATATACAACTAAGCCCATTTGCTACCACTAAAGCTTGCCGATTCACACAGTTGGTATGAAAAAAGGATGAAGAAAGTAGAAGATGAATTTCCCTGCAACGTTCCATGGTGACCTGAAGTGTTGCTTCAGCTCTGTAGAATTTCTTTACAGATCAATGGCATAAGAGGAGAAATTAAATCTAGTTCACAAAACACCCTTATTATGCTAAGCATTTAAAATGCTGTGTGTTTGTATTTACAACATGCCCATGCGAAGATACCAGATTCTTGCCATGAAGGTAGTGTCAGATGACACTAGTATTTAAATTAAATGACTAGTATTTAAATTAAGCCAGAGTTGGAGTGTACATGAATATTTGTATTTCCAGGTAGCTCCATAATTCCAACTGCTAATTTTTAAAAAGTTAAATGCATAATGAAGGGCAACTCCTGAACATAGCAAAAAATTCACATTGTAGTACTATTTGCTGAAACTCCCTTCCCACCTCTTTATACCCCCTGCAGCTGTATGTTTTCTCTGCCTATGTATGTCAAGGAAGACCTTTCTTACAATTTGAAAACGCTGTTCATTTTCGAAAATGGTGGTATTACCTTATCTAGAAAAACAGAAGTTCTGTGGAGAGAAAACTTAATAGCTGTACAATCATATCACATCTATAGCAAGCACCTGTATATGAAGTTTATGCAGAAAAGCACTTTGGGAGGATAGGAAGGATAGGCAGAATAGTATCAAAGATAAGAGTACAAAATGGAGAAAGCAAACAGATCGAGAAGCTGTTATTATAAGACAGTTTCAAAACTATGCCTTGCATCTTGTTAAGGCAATTGAGTGAACTGAAAAAGGCTTTCCAGGAGGGAGTGCTTGCAAGCACTGAAAAAGAGCTGAAGAGCAGGGAATTCTGAAGAAGTCTGAATCAGAGGATGCAACTTCATTCCCAGATGAACAGGGCAAGGAACTAAAGCTTCCTGAGGCTTGAGAAAAGTTCCAGAACCAGGTACTTCCACTCACACTAAGTAGCATGGCTAACCTATGCTCCCACATGAATTTACGGAGGGAGAGCTACTCCCAGAAGCCCATAGCAAATACCCTCTCAAACCTTATGTGCCTTACATGGGATGAAATGAACTTGTGTACACACATTGAATTTGCAAGCCCTCCATTTCTCCAGCAATTATTTCATTCCTTACCTCTCCTTTCAAGCAGATCCTTTTATATTACTGAACGCTGCTACTGTCTTTGGACTCTTTGACAAGGAATCACTGCTGGGCTTGTTTAAAGACAGCAGTTGTAAAGAGGAAATAAAGTCAAAAAATGCTTAATTCATAGGGTGAAAATAAGTGAACAGAACAACACTGCCAGCAGAAAAGACTGCACCAAAAAGGTCTTGGTCAGAGCAGGCTGCTGAGGAACTCCCAACAACTATGAATAAAGAGTCATCTTTGACTAGATTCGAGAACTGTTCCTATTCAAACAGCCTGTCTGGAAGTATAAAAGTTAATTTTAATTTTATGTATTTTGGAAACATGATTAGATATTTAAGGTACCTAATGTACCTTACAGTGTGCATGATTATGGAAATGACAAAAAAGACAGAGAAATAAGTTTGTTTCTTCTTTTTATTGAAGCTGAGAAGATTCTGGAAATACTGGAGACTGTAATCCTATAAATCCAATTGTTTTGGGCTAGGTCACTCCTGTCTGAAAACCCTCTTAGAAGCACAATACTTATTTTCATAGCAGAAGTCAGACCTTTCCACTAATAAAATATAATGTTTCCTCCACTAATAACAGCCTATTATTTAAACTCTGAAAAGAAACCCAGCTCAAGAGTGTTTCAGAATATACCTGAATGTGGGACAAGCTTGGGCAGACTTCACTAGCCCATAATAAAGTACAATAAATTATCTCACAGAGCAGTCCCTAGGACAAAGAGCTCATTTGCATCATGAGTTTTCACTTAATGTATGTGTGTATCACAGTTCCACCTACAAACCTTTACTATACTTTGTAAATCCTGCATAAAACTTATGGGATAGTATCATGACTCATCCTGTAGCTTTAAGATACAACCCATGATTTTCAAAATCATCTACATTCTTGTCCTTCTAAAAGAATACTGCAGTGTGTACCACAAACTTGCACAAAAAAAGAAAATCAATACCCTACAGCACAAGAATTTCTCATCAAAACTACAATATTCAACTGCAAATGGATTTCCAGACCCATAAGGAATATTTTGCTACAGCGAAGTATAGAAGACATCATCCTGAACAAGAGCAGTAACAGCATATTGGACCTTAAATGATTTAAAAGGGAACAAAGGAGACACAAACCTCTGCCTTCTCTGTCTGGCAAAAGAGATAAGAGAAAATTACTACGATCTCTGTACTAAAATACCATCCTGAAAGTCCTACCGCTTAAGTCTAATTCTGTTTTCAAGGTTTTTAAAAGCACTTAGTATGTTATCGTCTAATTCTATAGAATATATATTTGATTTATACCTTTGTATATTAAGGCTACAAACACCAAGAAACAGTGATATGATTTTCTTTAGTGTGCCACATTTTCTAATTTAATAGTCTCCCAGGGAATAGCTGAACAGCAATTAAATAAGATTCACACGAGTGAAGAGTCTATGCTGGGTTAGTTAAGAATGAGTTTTCTACTTGTTGATCATAAAACCCACAAAAACTGGCATGTATCATTTCACAAACATACTTTAAATTGCATTTTTATCCTCATGTTACTGCATTTCTCTGAAAGAGGGCATTAGATAGCTGAGTATTCATATCTTTCATTAAGGGCTGCATTTATACCTACATAATTTTAAGACATTTCTGAACTGATTTAAAATACATTGCTCCTATACAGGTACTCATTAAAGAGCTTCCTCATTTTTACCTGTATATTCTGATTTCAATAATGCTTATTAAACATCCCACATTTATAATTAATGGCTCTATTCAGCAAAGCACTTCTCAGCACAGGGCCAACTTAAAACAACTCTGTTATCTGGCTCCCAAATTAGTAAGGTCACCTCAGTTTAATCTGTCTAAACTATTTACGATACTGAAAGACACAATATGTCTATCAAGAAGACGAAAGCACATTTTCTTGAGGAACACTGCTCATCTGAAAAAACACAATGGATGGGAGCAATAAAACTTCTGAATTAAAGAAAACAGATTTTGCAGTTACCGTATGAACGCTCCTACTCACAACATTCTCTTTTACCCTCCTACCCCTAAATACACATACTCCAGTTCCGCCATATGTTTGGCTTTCATAATTACAGAAAATCCATTGAATCTGATACAAGTTTAATACCTGCTTCATGTATGCATAGCACATGGTCTCTGCAACCCGCTTTCCTTCATCATAGCAGGCTCTTGGACCTATCGGATTCACATGGCCCCAGTAATCCTCATTTTGCTGGTGAACTTCAGGATCTACAGGGGGGGAAAAAAAAAAAAAATCTTAAATGATCTTCTATCGAAAAGGTGACTATATATAATGAATCTTTCAGTAAATCACTGGTGTTATATAGTTTAACAGCTTCTTTCTGAACTACGCATTTAAAAAAATACTAAGTTTCAACACCATTCCTTATACGTGTATTCAACAGAATGAGAAAAATTACAGTTATGGAAGATGTGAGACTAGTAAGATAACTGAGTACAAGCCAACAACAGCCATCATCTGCTTTCCCCTAAAAGAATGTGAGAACTGAGGGTTAAATTCAGCTCTTCTCTGCAAAGATAGACTACCTCACGGGCACAAGTAAGACTTATCTAAAGTAACTCAAGAGGAAATATTATAGGTTATGAAGGCTGTATTTGGAAAAAAAGCAAGCAAAGCATCTTCAACTTCTCTAAAATAAGAAACAAGGAAAGAAAAATGGACAAAATGGAGAAGTACTGCATTTCTTAAAGAACAATGAGTAGACTGGTGTACCAAAATGTACTTGCTATGTGTTTCTTCTGTTTTAGCCTAAGCATTTTTACTAGCTATCACTAGGCACAGATAATCAGGTTAGACAATCCTTTGGTTTGATACTGTAGAGAAGTTCTTGATTACAGAAAAAACAACCAATGAACAATCTCCTAGGAAGCTCTGTGTGTATGCGCTTTCTATGCTTTAAACAATATTTTGTTAAACAATCACTTTGCTACCTGTGCTGCCCTACTGAGCGTGAAGTTTGCATAAGTTACTACTAAACTTCCAAGTGTTACAGGCTAATTTTTGAAACAACTTTGACAGTCAGTTCTGATTAATCCTTCCAGTCTTTAAGCTGCTCACAGACATGACTACAGATGAATTCCTGCCATGTAAGAGCCACAGAGCAATGGTAAATGCAGAGAGGTGTTACATTATTATAAAAGCCTGTAGCATTCTTAAAAGTGCCCCAGAAGGCGCTGTGATCTGGAAAGTAATTCAGTCTCCATCTCCTTTCCGGCAGAGGAAGCCCTAAGAAGCACTAGGAAACTCTCTATGTAACACTGCTTTTAGAACTTCCGTGGAAACAGGTAACATTTTCTGACTTTATTTTCTGTCCTTTATTTTTCAGCAAAATGACTTCATCTGTTTAGTCAGAGCATGACATGAACAGACTCTCTCCACTGGCTTTACTGACACAACAAAGCCTGATAATGGGAGTTTCAAGTTTTCCACTTCAGCAGGCAGACTGCCGCAGGGCAATGAGGCTCCAAAATTTGGCTATTTTTGCCTGTTGGTCTGCTGTTCCAGAAGAGAGTTTTTTCAATTACAGAAGAGTTGTTGGGGCTTTGTTGTCTGCAGAGCCTGTTCATGGATAATCAAAGGCAAGGCACACTCAAGCCATTTATTTGGTTGCCTGGTCATCTTAGTGAATCTCTTGCTTGGGTATTTGCTTTGAGTCTTCTTGACTGAAGTTATTCCACCAAAAGTGTACTCCTTGAGGTATGGTCTTTGTCCTTTGTCACTTTTTCCCCCCTCACAAAGCTTCGTATCTTATTACGGAGATGAGTATTTTTTGTTTGTTTGTTTTTTAAACCCTAGACTATCACAACTACTGATGAACCGGTGACCATGCCTGCATACCGCCATGAACCTTGCAACAGCGCTATTATCAATTAGGCAAGAGTTCACAACTGCAGAAAGGTTCTCTAGTAGGCACGCAGTCTGTCACACACTCCAAGGAAGTACTAAAGATCCTCGTTTCATCCAGCAAACAGTTCTATCAGTCATTCTCTCGCTACTTCACATCTAGTAACAGCAAAAGGAAGGAGGAGAGATACGGCACCATTGCTCAGTAATACATTTTAAGAGACACTGCAATGGCATGCATGCACAATCACTATTTTCTTAGCTTGGAGGTTATGTCCTTGTCTCTTGCACTGTGCTGCAGACACTAGGGCGATTGCTAAATCGTAACAATTCATAAATACACTCAGAAGAGAGAAGCAGATTTGCTACTGAAATTATCTTTCTTCTCAGGTTTTCATTATGGCATCTGGATTTTAATCAAAGTTCAACAGTCAAAATTGCCCCACAAGCCCTTTTGGAATAAAGCCATAAACTAAGACACAGGAAAGTTACAGACAAAGTCTGAGCCTCCTTCTGCCACTCTGACTAGAAATTTAAAGCAACTACTAATGCCGACATTTTAAGCTATGAGAAGTACATCTGATGAAGAAATCAAGCTAAGACAGCAGTGAAAATCTATCAGTCATCTGACAAAAGGTTTGTACATACCCTTTTACACAGTCACATCTCAATAGCAATGTTTTATCCTTCTTACCTCCATACACCTCTGACGTAGAGGCCAGCAGCAGACGTGCTCCAACACGTTTAGCTAACCCTAAATTTTGGGCAGGGAAAGAAGAGCATAATTAGATCAAATTCAAGAATCTTTCAGTCACATTAACTGCTTTAGAGTGATCCCATTTTACATGTTTTTAAAGGGAATTAGATTTCTCCCAGTAGATAAATCTAGCTGTAAATCACCTCCGTAAGCTCCCACTCCCAAGCTAGAAGACTTGAGAAATAGCAGACAAGCACCCACATGTATGATGTGTTTGCTTCTGGGACTAAAAAGTTACACTGAACCAAGATAGGTTCTAGTGGGAGGTGTCCCTGCCTATGGCGAGGGGGTTGGAACTCAATGATCTTCAAAGTCCTTTCCAACCTAAACCATTCTATGATTCTATGAAGATCCAAGAACTTAAATATATTACACCCTAAATAAAGGCCAAGTAAGCATAAGCCATTCCAGTTATGAAATCAGGATCCTGAAACAACACACCTTATTATGATTACCAAAAGTTAAAGATAAGCTACATAAAGAAACCAATACAGATTAACACGTTACAGGCCAAAACGAATCACTTTCCCTTTATTATGCCCCTTTAAACAGCCCGGATGATCCTACCCATCACTCGAGATTATTCTGCATTCCATTTCAATGACTTTCTGGCCTTCAAGTTGGCATGGCCGATCAAAGAAATCTCTCATCTACGCTCTACAACTGTCTGGTACCTCAATAACTTCTAAATCACTTAATTCTCTGAATTGTACTCACTAGAGTATCACTCAAGTGAGAAACTCAGCTGAACTAATGCCCAGCGGATTTTTTGCCTCTTCATAATATTTAGGATCACTGACACCCCATTCAAGCTGCAGCATACGCCAAATGGATCAAAGAGGGGAGGAAAAAGCAGTGAAGGCTTGAGGCCTTGTTTTCATAGGCTGGAGGCCTTCTTTTCATAGGCTCATTCTCAGCATCAAAACCAATACACCAAGCTGCAAATGTCACCTTGTAATTATCTAGGATAAAGCTAGCCATTAAACATTGTTGCAGAATTTGCTAGCCAAGGCATGCACAAGACGGTGCAGCGCTCTTGATGTTCAGCGTTTACAGAGCCAATGCAGTTCCACCTAGTTCAAGGTTTCCTGTGGCAGAAAGGAGCAGCCAATCATGGCAAAACATGGGAATGTTCCACAGTCACCAAGGTGAGAAGTGAAGTCATGGGCACAACTTTGCTATAAAAATCCAATGCTCTCAATTGTTCATGTGACTTCTATAATTACTGCATAGTTATTACTCCATAGCCAAGTTACAGGCACGAAATTCTTGTGCTTTGATAGCTGAGCTTGCATGTTGTCAGAGTTCATCTGCAGATATATTTAAAGTACAAAAATCTTCAAAGAGGGGGGAAAAAAATGCCCTTATTTTTCTTAAGGAATCAACTTTTTAAGATGTTCAGCTCATCTGCTCCATCCTCCTCTCCCTCCAGTACCTCTGTCCAGGTTATATGATGTCTAGCAAAGTAAGAAAAAAATTTCCACTTACCCAGCATGTTTAGCGTCCCAATAGTGTTGGTCTTTAATGTTTTTATAGGATTATACATGTAATTTGGAGGAGAAGCAGGAGATGCTAGATGATAGATCTGGTCCACTACAGAAAACCGGGGGGGGGGAGGGAAGAAAGCATTATTATTCTCCTATGTAACATATTAAATGAGAAAACATTAGGGTCAAGAAACAAGTGCCTCCTTCGGCATTTCCTATATTGCTACCTACAGACAATATATATGTATACAAACCTGTTGCACCTCAAAGCAAGACTTACTTTTTAGTAAAACAAAAACTAAAGCATAGTATATATATAACATTATTGACACGGATACAGCAGTCCGTCTGAGTGTTGACATTTTTCACTTGTAAAAAATTTAATTATGAGTACCTCAGAGATGTTTAGAAGCTGCAAAAGTATATGCAACATTCTATTACCCTCAAGCTTTTAAGTGACTACCAGCTTCAGAATATCTTTCTCAAATGGAATCCCAAGCAAAGATGGCAAAACCACTTTTTAATATCAGGCAAAAACTTTGGGGAAAAATAAATATTGTATTTTTATTTGTAAGCCACTCGTCAATGAAATATTAATGGGATTAGTACCATATATATATTTGAAATACATACGCCAAGATATGGGCATGAAACTTCTGTCCTTTTTTCCCTATCTACTGCCTTTGCTCCACTGGTGTTCTATGCTGCACTTTGGATAATACAGCGTTTTAGCTTTATTGAAAAAAACCCAAACAAAACCTCCCCAATACAGAGATTCTAGCCTCCCCAGCTACAAAATGTAATTAGCCAACCCACTAGACCATACCTTGCAATCAGTGGAGGTATACTGATGCCTAACCTAGTTTAAAACAAGGTAGTTTGGGTTCTGGCAACAGATTGCCCACATAGTGCAAGTCCCAATCCTGACTAATTAAATTTGCTGTATTTCTGTGATTGTAGTGTAAACAAACCTAAAGATTCAAATCACCCATAGTAAATACATATTTCACACAACAGCAAAATAGAGCCTTGTACAAAAAAACTTAACAGTTACACTGTCATGAGTATAGAGTAGGGCCTGTGTGAACCTCAAAGTCCAACAAGGCCAAGTGAAGGTCCCACACCTGGGTTGGGGAAATCCCAAACGCAGATCCAGGCTGTGCAGTGACTGCATGGAGAGCAGCCCTGCAGAGAAGGACTTGGGGGTACTGGTGGAGGAAAAATTGGACATGAGCCAGCAATATGTGCTTCCAGCCCAGAAAGCCAACTGCGTCCTGGGCTGCATCAAAAGCACAGCCACAAGGTTGAGGCACGTGATTCTGCCCCTCTACTCTGCTCTTCATGAGACCCCACCTGGAGTACTGCCTCCAGCTCTGGGGTCCCCAGTACAAGACAGACATGGACTTATTTGAGAGGGGCCAGAGGAGGGCCATGAAGATGATCAGAGGGCTGGAGCACCTCTCCTATGAGGAGAGGCTGAGAGAGTTGGGGTTGTTCAGCCTGGAGAAGAGAAGGCTCTGGGGAGACCTTATAGCAGCCTTCCAGTATTTTAAGGGGGACCTACAGGAAAGATGGGGAGGGACTCCTCATCAGGGAGTGTAGTGACAGGAGGAGGGGTACCCTTTTTAAACTACAACAGGGTAGATTTAGATTCGATATTAGGAAGAAATTCTTTACTGTCAGACTGGTGAGACACCAGAACAGGTTGCCCAGGGAAGTTGTGGATACGCCATCCCTGGAAGTGTTCAAGGTCAGGTTGGACAGGGCTATGAGTAACCTCATCTAGAGGAAGGTAACCCTGCCCATGGCAAGCAGTTTGGAACTAAATGGTCTTTAAGTCTCTTACAACCTGAGACATTTTATGATTCTGTGATTCTTAATTTAACCATTATTCCTAGCACAAGACAACAAAATAATTTATGATTAAGTTTTATTCATTGATGAAGCTTGTAAATATAGTGACCAAAATAAGAAGTTGTCATTTCAAGTCAAACCTCATCACACAGAATAATTAACTTTCAGCATAAACAGAAGATCAGCTTCTAAGGCAATCTGCATGACTCCATCACCCCCAAAAGTTTTACAGTCTTGACAGAGTAATGACATTTGACAGTTAGTATGCTCAGGCAGATGCCACAAAATATACCCTCTTCTTATATCTTGCCATGCCCTCTTTGGTCTACAGCTGTTAATCTCTAGAGCAGACATGACCAGCTGCCTACAAGATGTCAAAACAGTTCAGAAAGCTACAGAGATACAATTTTGGCAAATGTGTCACATTGGTGAGCACTTATTCTCACACAAAGAAGTGCAGAGAAATACAATTTCACGTACAGACTGCTCTGCTATTTGCTCTCTCATCAACAGAAACTGGTATTTCCATTCATCATCAACTCCAGCGCAGAATCAAGAGAGATCTTTTCACAGAAGGTAACCTATAGATCCAAAGACAGCCTGACACAGTGAGTGTTGGAGAAGACGAGCTCCCAGCTCAGCGTCGATTCCAGGCCCTGCCTGCATTGCTAACGGAACTGAAACTTTTGGGATTCTGTCTGCAACATGAAAATAGTTAATCGCTCTGTATGATGAAGCGTGACACAGAATAATTTCTCCTTATTTTGGTCACTGCTGACATTGTAAGCTTCAGCAGTGAATAAAATCTAATCCAATTATTTTGCAGGATTTCTTGTGCTGGGGCAGTAATGCAAAGTAGCAGCATGGGGTAAAGTTTAATTGGTCTGCTGAACTTTGACATGCCTCCTACAGATGAGCCATGTATATGAATGAAATATGACTGCCTCAAGTTATGCCTCTGAACACAAGCATCCCCTTCTCACAGCATGGTACCGTCATGAAACCAAAGAAAAGGGGTAGACTGGAAGCTGACAAAAGAAACACTCAGAGAAGCTGCTCAAGCAGCAGTGGTTCAGAAAAATGAACAAAGCAATACCTAAAGCCACCTGCAGCCAATACAGAGTTGAACTCTGACTTGAGTATTACGCTGTTTCTCTCTACCTGTTCCATCAAAACCCTTTCTAAATCTAGTTTTCAACAAGCTGTGGTGGAATTTTCGAAGAGTGAAAATGTCAATTCAAAAGCATTGTGGTCACTGAGTAACTTACTGCCCAATCCCAGACTGCCAAAGCAGAAGTGAACACTTTCCTGCTTCCCTATCTCCATACACTTCGGTTTTGTTGTCTTTTAAATACCTGCTGAATTTCTGACACACAGCAGCTGCTATAGGAATGGTTCCTTTAACAGTATGTGGCAATTCAGATGAACAGGGCCAAAAACTACCTTTCCTTTTGCTGCATCAGAATACAGCTAAGCCTGTGATTATTAATGTGGCCAAGTAATTGTTAGCCAGAAATAAATGCAAACAAAATAAAAAAATCCCAAAGGTTCCTTATAATCTTCAAATTTATTTATTTATTCATTTTTAAACAAGTAGCTAAGTGTAACGGACAGCGCTTAGAAGAAAGAAGAAAAAAGAAAAAGAAAGAAATAAAAATAAAAAAGAGAAAGCACTCTTCTCCTGTTCCTTCTTCCTCCTTTTTCTTTTCCCCCAGCTGGCAATTGCTCTAAATATGACAAAGAGAAGGAGCTGGGAGACAAAGGTTTTCCTTGCCAAAGACATGGTCTTGCCTGTCTGAGTCTGGCTTGGCTTGCCTCAACATACTTCCACCCATATGCTTAAAGGCAAAAATAGACCCCTGTGATGAAAAAGTTCAGCAAGAACAGAACTACCAGATGGATGGAAGATGGGACATGTGGCCATGTCAGATGGTCATCTTCTAGATGAAAAGGACAGGCAGCCAGACAGCTCCAGGACCTTTCTCCTTTGCCTAGGAAGTAACCTTTAGAGTATCAAGCTTTAGACCAATTCAAAACATCACTCATTTTCCAAAACATTTAAAGAGCGTCCAACGTATCAGAAAGATGGAAAGGCAAGTCTCTTCCCCAAACTGGTCACATTTGAGCCATCAAGCTGAGCATGTTGAGACAAGTACAGTTATTTCTCCTTCCACCTTTTCTCTTTTAACTGCCAGGTCTAAAAAACATGTACTTTTTTGTCTCAGAATTCCAGCACACCAGTCAGACATGCCAGACAAAGCGATCTGCCTAGCTTGGCTGACAACCTTGTGTGCTCTAGCACAAAGTTGGCAGTTATTTAATTCAGGAGGCAACTTAAACTCTCCTCAAGCCAAAATTGTAAAAAGTTGTAAGAGGATTAACTGTTTGGGTGACTGGGACAGCATCTGCCGGAGGACAGGAACAAATGCATCTTGCAACTGATCTCCATTCCTCTTCCTTTTGTATTAGGTAAATAATAAAAAGTTTTACAACATTTAATTGTGCTGTTATGAAGCCTTCAGCTAGCTTTGCAATTCAGCCATAGTGCAATTAATTGAAAATGACTGTGTGAAAGGTTGTGCAAAGCTTTATGTAGACAGGTAAGGACCATAAAAGAACAAACTAACAATAAAATTCTGCACGTTTTGTATGTAACTCCCATCAGGGGCTAGAACTCTGTAAGCCACTGTGAACACAGCAACAAGAAGTGGTTTACCAAGCACAGGATGATAGACTAATGACAAAAAAGAAACATTAAAAAAAATTTTCATGTTACAATTTTGCTGAAAGAAAAGCAAAAAAATAAATCCCTTTCAAAATAGTACATACATATAAGCTGGCATAAGCATTCAAGCCATCAGGTACCCAGTGACAAATATAGAAATCTACAATCAACATAAATAAAGTTTTAGGAACATATTGCAAGGGCAACAGCAACTAAAATTTGTCAGTTGTGCCCTTTTCTATGTGAAAAGCTCAAAACCTCCTATAATCTAGCGTACAAGTACTCTGTAATACCTAAATCCAGACACAAACGTTCAGTCTTTTGTTTTCCTTAATGCTAAACAAGTACGATCAACATAATCACTCACTTTCACAAAATATTGCAATAAAACTATCTTCCTTCATATCACCTATCTTTATTTCCCGGCCATATCACTGCATGCGTTCTGCATGCTTCCTATGTGACTAGGAAGGGTAGAATCTACTACCTTTCCTATGATAGGAAATTACATTCCTTCATAGGAAGGAATGACCTTTACTTCAATTTCTGCCTTCAACATGTGTCATGGTACTAGAAAGGACACAACGGGTCACTAAATCCACTAAGCACCCACATCCATCACTGTACATGCTAGTCAGGAAGTACTCAGCAGAAAAGCTTTGATCAGAGGCACACAAACAAATTTCTAGAGCTAAAACATATGGACTTTTCTTGTAAAGCTATGCCAATTCCATTACTGTAGGCCAGGCCACAGAAGCTGACACAGTGAAGGGAGACATTTTTATTGCACTGAACTCAAAAGGACTACAAATTTATTTTCCTAATATTAAAACTGTTGCCTGCCTGTAATTTAAAGCAAACTAGAATTACTTTATAAAGCTTTACCGTGATACGGTTCATAGTGAAGCAGGTTTTTTTGAAAGCTTCACCAGAAACCCAGGCACCATTGCACTCGGCTCTGGACAAATAAAATCAGAGTAGCATATGTCATCATCTGCCTTGTCATTACTTTCTATAATTGTACAATTTAAAACCATCAAGTTGAATATATTAAGTATATGGCAAAGGAAGTGAAGAGTATGCGGAGAAAAATCTGAAAACAGAATTAGACTGAAATGGTAAGACTTTCAGGATGGTATTTTAGTACAGAGATTGTAGTAATAGTTTAGATGTTGAGTTGCTTCCACTTCTTTGAAGTGGAATGGTTTTTTGTTTCTTTCTTTGTTTAGGGGCAGGGTATTTTTGTTGTTGTTGTTGAAAACTTGGGAAATTCTGTGCTGCCTTCCTCCTATTCTATTAGCTGTGGAATGCCTGTACCTAAAGTAGGAGCAATGTTTTCCACAGAAGACACATTAGGCAATTAAGAAAAGTGAGCTAACTTGCCCGCTGAAAGAGCTTATTCTCCTCTCAGCCAGCCATACACAGTAGCAGGATGTATGCCATCTAGTGTAACTGCAGCCGTGAATTAAACTTCTTAGGTCATGACAAATCCACACCACAGACTCAGTGTGCGTAGTAAGCCTGTGGAGTCACACAGGGACATAAGACAACAGATGGGACAGATGGAGTGACCCATTGCCATCTTGCCTTCTCACAACATTAGTCACATTAGGAAGTTTTAAGATTTCCTTCCTCCTGTCCACTTAGAAAGGAAGAACTGATTTCAAAGACAAAAGTGCTCTGAACCTTAGTCCACACTGGTCACAGACATTAGGCTAGTAATAAACAAAGCATATAGGTATTAGATAGAGTAATCCAGAATTCAGTGCATAAATTTCATTTCTTTACAGACATACATACTTAAGAGGGTAAAGTACAACAAAGTGCAGATACCAAAGCAGAAGACTACTCACCTTCAATGTACAGGGGCTCAACGACATCATGATTTATCAGTTCGAAGTTCTCATGACCAATCCAGTGCTCCACATTTCTTTTCCTGCCCGTAAAGAAGTTGTCCACAACTGTAACCTCATGGCCATCCATCATTAGTTTGTCAGTAAGATGAGAACCCACAAACCCTGCTCCTCCAGTTATCTGCGTTAGGACAGTTGGTATAAATTTCTTTTTCTTTTTACAGAAACACCAGACAAAGTCTACAAACATGAAGACAGAAGAACAGTAGCTTTCAGGTCTTTGCTTACCCCAGGGGAAACAACTCCATTTCCATGCTTAATTTTTTTAATCCAATATGTACAACATTTAAAATTTCAAGAGAGATGCTTGACTTGTTTCATCACTGTCAGACTAGAAGTTCAGCTAACCATTCTCACCAATAAAATCTCATTTCAGATTAGATTTTTTTCCTTCAAATTGGATTGTGCCCTTTTATGCGACAGCAAAGCCTAAAAAGACCCAAAAAGGTAAGAGGAGGATTCTCTGCGATTCTCATTTCCCAAAAAAGAGATGACAGAATGCCAGGTTATTTTTGTGGAAGACTTCTAACATCAGAAACGTCAAAGCCAGCTTTCGTCTGGTTTAAATGGAGACAAGTTTGGTGTTCTGAGTAAGTACTACAAATTCTTTCACCCTTCACAGAAGTAAGGAAGGAAGCGTATGCTCAGACAAAAGCAAGTCTTGGAAGATCTCTCATTTGAAATATCTGATAAACCCAAAATTATTCCTTTTGTGTTTTAATGCATCCAGAGCCCACATCCTATCGTTCTGTTTTCAGCCTCTCATACCATTAGCTCCGACATCCAGCATTTGCCTGTCTTGGAACTTTATGATGTTTTACTGCAAAGAAATAAGCAGAAATAAAATATTTAAAAACTTGTACTCTTGTTCCATTGCAGATGTAGAAGCAAGGAAGTTGTTTATTTTTTCCCTTTCTGCACTTCAGTCTTTAACCGTAAACAAACGAACAAAAAATAAATCACTAACTCAGTATTGAAGCAGTCAACACAGTAAGTAGTAGAACTGCAAGTTGTGTGACACATCCAGACAGACGTATCTACAGAAGCAATTATCTTCCCTGCACTTCATAAGCCATTTTCAAGGATACACAAAAACATGACAGATCACCACTCTCAAAGAATGAGGGGATTTGTAAAAGCCCTGTGTGGCATCAGCTATGTTATATGACCACATGATCAAATTCACATTTTGAGAGTGATTCAGCTGTTGAGCTCCATTCTTCAGCTGCAGTGACAACTAACCAAACAACAAAATGACATGGTGAAATTGTCAAGCAGGAAACTCATGAACGGATGATGTGCTACAATGACAATGTGCTGTGTGGAGAAGGATGCAGACGCCTGAAGTTCTTTCCCTTTGGGCTAGTCAAAGCCTAAACTTATCTTACCCGCTCCCTCCCGATCCACTATTGAAAAAAAAGCCAGATTAGCAGAAATTATCTTTTTTAACAAAACAAAAAACAAAAACAGGAAAGACACAAAGGCAAATTGAAAGCCATCAAAAACTGAAGAGGGGGAAAAAAAAAAAAAAGAGATAACTACATCTGTTCTTTTCTGTAAAAACTATAACATCCACTTTTTATATTCTCACACTTTGTTTTTCTCCTTAAAAATTCCCAGCCATCAGTGCGTCAAAGACATTGTTAAGTACCAGTTCATAAAATAATCATTTAGTTGGTCTATATAGTATTCTTTTGGGTTTATCAGGGCTTCTTTGTAGCAGATTCAATATGTGATTCAGTCCCTTGACAAACCTAAAGGAGAAAAAGGATTTAGGAGAAGCCCTCTTTGAAAAAAAGAAAAAAAAAAAAATCTCAGGGGTCCCACTACCCCAGAACAGACATGGAAGGAAGAACAGTTTTCTGGCAGAATGCTGTGACCAGGAAAGAAGGGGAGTAACTGAGTGAGAACAGCCCTCTGCCAGGTGCCACCACTCACCAAGGGAAAAATATTATGCATGGAAAACTTACTGCCATAAGCTTATCCTGACTTGGAAGTGAGTTGCAGCATTGCTGAAGGTTCCAAGGGTTTTGGTTTTTTGTGGTGACCAGAACAAAAGTATTCTGTACATGACCTGAACCTATTCATTCAACTACAGCCCAAGGAAATCCCCTGCCGCTACTTCTATTTCCAGAATTCCAGAGAAGACAAACTTGATGCTCGCAATATATCTTCAGTGCAGTAAGAGAAGGTGTCTTCTTCCCCATCTCTCTTTTAGAAAAAAAATGTAAACCAAACCAAGCACTACTTACAGCACTCTTCTATACTATATGCAAGCAAAAAAAAAAAAAAGAAAAAAAGCACAAACCAATTTTGTGTGGAAAGAAGTCTCCAATTACTTTAAATCTGTAAGTAGTTTTTACGATAAATCTGTGTTAGCATATCACTTCCATAGGTATTAGATAAAGAACTACTTGGAAAAGGAGCTGAATTTCCCCTGGAAAAGTAAACAACTGCATAAATTATTTTTATCATTACTTGAGGCTACATTAAAAAGAAGAAAAGATGATTTATCGCTGAAGCTCTCTGTATAATCTTCCTGCAATCACTTGTAAAATCGAGGACAATATAGTTCATTTCTAAATATGACTTCCTGCAAATCACAATGACATATTAATCTACAAAATCATATACTGTATGAGAATCATTTCCATATCAGAATTGAAGCACCAGCAGCTGGGGCTTAAATAGGTATTCTTTAATAAGACATCATTAATAAAGTATTTAATTACTTAGTAGTGCCAATATGCTTGGTAACTTCAGCATCTACTAAAAAGCACAAATATTACTGATAATTTCCTCCACTAGAGGCACTTAAGTTTGTGTATTTGCTAGACGGGTTCATTTCTGCTGTCTGCGGTCAGATTCAAAACATCGAATGTCCCATACGGAAATTATTATAATTTTTTTTTTTATGCTTTCATTGGTCTACCACATTTATTTCAGGAAAAACCCACACAACAGACTGAACCAATTATCAACACTATCATCCATAATATTAACAGAAATCCTTCCCTTGCATACAAAAGCCTGTGGCTAGTCACTTCAGAGAACTGAGCAAGTAGATAAATCACGCACAACAGGATGAAGACTCTTTTGAATGAAAGTGCCATAGTATCTAGCCTCAGCTGAAATACCACCCCTACTAGCAACCATCTCCAAACAGATGCAGCATAATAAAAAATAACTGCTAGAACTGTTGTCTGATCAGGTCAGCACTGTGGAGACTGCATTCAGAGAAAAATCAGAATTTAGAATGGATTCCAGAAAAAGATGCAGTATCAACAAAATACAAAGCAAATTATCTACCAAAGTTCACTTGGCTTGCCAATTCTTGTGTTTTCTCCTGAGAAACTTCCAAGCGTCATGCAAGGTCTGTAGGAGTCCTCAATAAGCTGAATTCAGCTATTCAAAAGAATTTTCAGGAATATTTTAGGAATTTTCAGAATTAAGCCTCTCTGATGTTTTCCTCAGTGTACTTTCCACATTCAACAAGCGAACAGGGAGCCTAAAGGTCTATCTCCTTCAGACTGTCATAAAAATGACAGAATAACACTGAAAAACTAAACTAATTTGGTAACACTTATTCTTTATGAAGTTTTGCAATAGCAGTAAAGACTGCTATTGTCTGATAAAGCAGTAAAACCAAAATTTGTTTTTAATTGCATCTTTTCAGTTTTTCTTCAAAATTTTAAAGCATCAAAGCAGAGAACATCAGATAAGTGAGGCGCTTTACCAGGGATTTGTCCCAGACACTGCTCTCTACTACAGAGGCAGAAATTCATAAATCTATATTTACACATCTTAAGTAGCTATGCTTTCTCTGCCTCTTCAAAATGTGGGGACAGTTTTTTTACCCAGGACAGACAGAAACAAGGAAAAAAAATTAGGACACAGCTAACTTCAAAAGTGATTGTAGACAAAACTGGAAAGCTGATGTTGCAGCACATTTTGCTGAGTTTAAGAATGCCTTTGACGACTACTTGTCCTTAACTTACCTTCTTCTTCCACCCTAAAACACCCGTGATGCTTCAAAATATCAGAAACAACATCGAAGATACCAGAAAGATGAGCATTCCTTCAGTCTAATTAACGGGTCCTTCTTAACAGTGCTGCAGAGCAGCTACTTTTCTAGACTTATGACTAGCATTGTCCAATTCAGTCACACAAGCTTTCTGTCAACATGTGCCTAAGTAGTATCCCGGTCTCTGCAAGTTTAAGTCATCTGGGAGCACAAGATGAAAGACCCTTTAGCAATGCAGTCCTGAGAAGTTACAAGCAGAGAACAGTAGCTTAATTGGCAAGTCAAACCTCCGAACCAGAGCCCAAGTGTATTATCCATATGCTGAGTTTGAGTATGTCAACACAGAATAAGTGAAGTACTACTCTAAACCCTGTGAAGCACACATGACATACAAGGTAATTTACTTTATTCCTGCTCACATCTTCACTTAATCCTACAAAACTGATTACGTTCCACAGAACTTTTTTTTTTTTATTATTTCCTAAAAACAACCCTTGAGTAAATACCAACTTACCAGGATTCTTTTACGATCCTTTTCTGATAAAAATTTCACTGGAGGGTATTTCTGGGTGAAGCTACAGAACATTTCAAAATAAAGAAAAAAAACTATGTAAGTTTCAGCCTTGCTTCTTCTTTCACATATCTGTCTTCTAAATATGAAGAAGTGCTCTGGCAACCTCCCATTCCTAAAGTTCTGCTATGGGTATGTTTAGTCCTTTTTTCTAAAGAAGGACCTAGGCCCAGATAAGAAAGTGCCTATACTTTGTAAAAGCAATGTGAGAAGCATCAACATTTTTCTGCAAAAAGTGCTTTTAAAATTTCTGCTTAGCTGATTTTCTAGAATGAATCACTTGACTTCTACCTTTTGAGAGCAGAACTAGTGCCAGGCATGACATCCCAAAATTTAAAAAAAAAAAACCAAAAAACAATAAAACACAAGCAACTATTGGACTTTTTTTTTTTTTTTAAATTTTAAAAAGCAAACAATCATCTTAAAAGTTCTGGAAAAGAAAGTAAGTTGTTTTGACTTACCACACTGACTTCAAACATTTCTTCTTAAAGTTTAAATATGAAGTTTATAATATAATGTTTTAATTCTCCCTAGAGTTTCACAGTAATCAATGTAAAGTTTACCATCAGAATATCAAAGAAACTCTTTTTAAGATACTTCAATTTTTGCCAAAGAGCTTACTCAGTATGAAAGCTAATCCTAGTGGGTTTTGTTGTTTTTTTTTCCCCAGAAATAGCTAGACTGCCATTGTTTTGATGGTCTTCAAGCTACTTTCACTTTACTTTTTTATACCTTATTCTTTACAGGAACTTAATCAAAACTAAAACATCCTAAAACAAAATTATGTGACATACAACTCTTAGGTGCTCTCTCAAGCTTAAAATTGATCCTAGGAACCTTAGATGATTTCATGGGCACAGAACTGTATCACTTCTTTTTCTCCCCACTGGCATGCATTTTGCATACAGCAACAAACTCCTCCAAAGGAAGGTGTGAATTTTATTTTATTTCTTTCTTTCAGTACTTAGCATTGTAGTCTTGGCAATATTTTCATAGCTCAGTTTTTTTTTTAACTAAATATCAGCATGACACTGGACAGAAAACAAACTACGATTACTCTTCTCTAGTAAGTCGACATGCTAGAGATGCAATTGGATGTAGCACGCAGGAGGTACATATGCCAAGACTTCACACTAAAATTACAGTTTCATCTACTCACAAGCAGTACCTGACTGAACTGACCCTACACCTCTGATCTTGAAGCACCTCATCTGCTTCTAACCTGCAGTACTGGCTCAACAGGAATTCTTCAGAGGCAAAGCTTCTGTACTTGTGTCAACTTTTCATCCCAGAGTGAAAGTGATTTTCAGTTTCCTGGATAGGGGAAATACAGCAGCGGAATCTTCCAATATTACTCATACAGGAAAACTGAAATAAGAAGCTACCTACACTTGCCTTATATCACCACATGGCTCACTAACAGTAACTCTATTTCTTTGATTTAAACTGAGAAGCAATAAGAAACAGCAATGCATAAGTATAATGCAGACACGTAAAACACAGCCTTCCTGTGAGAGAAAGGCAAATCCACCAGTAACAACGAGAAGCTTATGGAGTTTGGAAAAAAAGTAAAGTGCCAAATAACTTGATGCAAGGTAAAAGTCAGTCTCCTCCACTTTGAAGACCACTATTTTAAGGTCACGTTAATCCAGCATGCAGTAATACTGCTGCCACAGGTACCTCCCAACCATTTTTGCTCCTTCCATTACACCATTACTAGGCTTAGCGGCAGTGGGCAGGAGTCTGAAACTGATCCAGTTGAATGTTTATCTTTTGGCAACAATCTTAAGTTTATCTTGACCTAACGCTTGCTTTGATAACTACACTGCAATGCTTTTGCTGTGCAAATTATGAATAAAAACATTCCAACTTCAGCTTCAGTTAAACAATCTCTTGTCATGAGACTAACATTAAGGAATTCTTGTCTTTCCTGCTTCCCAAAAGCATGACGATGCCTTGCTTTCAGGTTTTATCAGTTTATGACAGAAAAAAAAAAACCATCCACACTAGACAGTAAGCTTTGCAAGCAGGATCAGCCTTCAGGGATCTAATAGCGATTAGTTATTTACTGTCATTTTACATAGGTATAAAATTCAGAAATTATTAATTGCAACAACCCATATGCAGTTGAACCATCACAGGTAAATGGCTCCACTATTTGAAAAGCCCAACAACAATAAGGGCCCATATTTTGACATGGGCCATAAGAGACCATAAGCCCATACTTTGTGGAAGTATAATTCCCAGATCAGATCATACAGAGGGGAAAAAAAAAATAAATTATTCTTCCTCCTCATTGCTAGACATTTGAAACAAGGCTCATCAATATACTGCAAATACTACTTGAAAAGAGCATTTAGATGGCTCCTGGGAGAAGTTTTAACTTATTGATTTCACCGAAAAACTCATTGCTCCTTTGGACAAAATATGACAATTATTTAAAAAAAAGTGTCAAACAGGATAACCTCCCACAAAGGTCCTCTGTGAATGGCAGAAGGAAATACCTGAATTGCCAACCACTGAAGCTGAAGATATACTGGGCTATCACTAAAGATTAAAGTCAACTGAACAAAGGCAGGACATCAAAAATTTCTTCTGAACATAAAATCTTTACTCTATAATTTGGCCATTATAATGGGTATGGTAGTATCACATGCAACTACTACAGGTGACACAGTCTATTTGTTTCATGTTGCCAATACAGTGCCTACTTTCATCCATGAAGTTCATGCTTATATTAAGAGATGAGCAATCAGATCAGTATTCCCACTGAAATATACTGCATGTGGCAGGCCACTGAATCTTTCCAATCCATTGTAATGAACAGAACTGACAACTTTTTTTTTTTTTTCTTTTCTCTCTTTTTTTTTTCTTTCTTTTTCACTACAGGAGGGGAGGGAGAAGGAGGGGTAACTGCTCATTGGCAAGACAACTCAAAACACAGTGGGTGTCCAGCATACTGCTGGCCAAGGGCGATGGGATTCTGCTACCCTCTCCAGAGGAACAGCACACAACCACCAGTATGCCATACATAACCATTCAGGCTTACTGGTACTGCTTGGATAAGTCCAGATTTGGCCCTTTGTCATACAGCATTCTCAGCTAGCTGTTTGCTTGGGAGATCAACAGTGCCACCTGTGAAACAGTACCACTGTCAAAAGCAGCAGTGTCCTTGCCAGAGCCGACAATTCCCACCCCTATTCCAGACCTTATTTCGTGATGTAAAGCAGTTGCCCGTGAGGACTGATCTGCCAGAAAGGCAACCAGGCTGGGGAGTGAGTTATTTGCAAAGAGAGACTGAAATACCTGGTTTCCCCATCCAGCTTACTATCAGCACTCAAAGTGGTTCTGCTAGCATAAAAGTGAGGCAACATTGTTGCAGGATGGACACAAGCAGCCAGAGAGAAATGGACCAGGCTTGGATTTATTTAATTTTTTTTTAACTATCTCAATTTAAGGTGCTTGTGGAACTACGGTACATATTTAATACCTGCAGTTCATCAAACAGCCTGTCTGCTTTTCCTCAATCACATCATGCAGTTTAATCCAAGGTACCAGATTCCCTTACAAATCCTGAGAGAAGCGAGTCAGTCGGGCTCACCCAAAGCACCATGCACAGACTAAGATTCACAGGCAAATCACTGTGCGTTAGCTGAACGGTGGTAACTGATCACAAGTGTGGGAAATATGAGGTAAAACACATTTTCAGTCTCTTGCAGTTGAAACCAGCATGTTTTAGCACACACCTGGGTTGGACTTACTAAATCACAGTAGTCCATTCACCAGCTGGACTCAAAACAGCAAGCTCCTCCCCAGGATTTGAACTTTACAAAAATCTAGCACTCCCAGTTTACTTTAGGGGGATCAATCAACCTGAATACCTTGAGCATTAATATCTTCCAGCACTCAAGGCCACATCCTCACTTAGATGTGATCAAAATCCAAAGGCACTGAGGGTATATGCAAAACATTTATCTCAAGCCGACAACTACAGTATTGACCACTACAGAACAGAAACTGATCTTTTTAACTGCTTCCCAAATTTAGCAAAAAACATGTACCTTTTTTCTAGATCTTTGATTTTCTCCCGTAGAGGTGCAACAGCCTAAAATAAAGGAATAATATTTAACCTTTGAAGAACAGAACAAGATTCATATCACAATACATGCGTATAGAAAGTTACTTTAGAGTAAAAATCATGGCAGCCTCCTATGAAAAGCTTCACTGGAGACACTCCAGAAAACTTGCATCTTAAAGCATCCTTTATGTCAAAAAAATCCTTGAACCTTCTTTGGCAAAAAACAAATCACCCAGTACAGTGTGAAATCCCTTAACTTACCACTGAAAACTAAACATCGAGGCTAGGAGTACCACAATCTTGTTGATAAGAACATCCAATGATTCCTATTTGGCTAACTGAAGTCACAAGTGACTTGTCCAAGGCTGTCAAAGCCTATCTATATTAAGCAACATTACAATAAGACAGTCAGTAAAACCTCAGCTATTTAAATGGACAGCAGATACATATACTGAAAGAGTACACAGATGCAGAAGCATTAGCTCCAGTGCAAAGGCTGTAACTCTCTCAGAACATGGTGTGTAACTTTAAATAAACATCATGTTTAAAATCTAAGACATGTTTTACATCATGATTCAAGGGTATATCTAGGCTTTTAAAAAAAAATACTAAAATGAAACTTGTTAGAAAATACAGTTCACCTACCAAGACTTCTGTTTGCATTTTCACGGCTTTGAAAGAGAGAACCACTTAAGTCAGCATTAGTTTCAGGTTCTTTATCACATGACCCAAATTTCTAACATTCCTGCCAAACTTCAGTAAGTCACTGAACTCTTGTGTTTAAATTTACTAAAACCTTGTCACAAAATTTACCATCTAGGACCATACATAAGTTGAAAGCTATCAGACGGTTACCACTTGAAATGGTACTATACAGCAACACATCACCAATCACTATTAATTAGTTTTATACAAATATTGCTGGTTAAAGCTAGACAATTCAGGAACTTCACGAACCGAAATAAGCTCCATATTCATATTAAGAGGAAATACAGTATTGTCATTTATATTCATTAAATATCTAGCTCTGTAGAGCAGCAAATAGTTCTTGAACCAGTTGTACTTATTCTGATGGTTCAAGATACTGTATAATTAAAGCTTTAAAAACAAGATCTAGAAATGCTCAACTTCTCAGACCTTAGAGTAACTCTGATTTCTTAGAGTAACCACTGAATTTCAAGCATTTAACCATTGTTAAACTGTGATTTTTAGAATGCTTATGCAAGGTTTACCAGAATTTTAAAAACAAAAAAGGAAAAAAAAAGAGAGAACTAAGAACACCATCCTTCCATTGATTTTAAGCAATTTCTTGTTGTGTCCAGGGGAATGATTAGCTATATAAACCTGTTGGAATACAAGACACTAGACACACCAGACTACGGTAGTACGGTCACACACACCCAGACAAGGGGTAGGGAGTATTGGCCTCACAGACTTTTGTATCTATTATATTCTTTATTTTATTGTATTAGACTAGAAGTCTAAAAACTTCTGGAGAAAGATCTGTTGCATACATTCGTAATATTTCACAACAAAGTGAGGCTGGAATGGAAATTCAGAGGTATTGGTACAGAAGTTCAGGACCACCAGTGTGTTCAATACCTATGCCTACTCCAGCAATTGCCAGGACTTATGCTTAAAGCATTGGTACTGCACACCATCCCCGACCACAAACACCGCTACATTTGTTCATTAGTTAAGGACAAAGCAAAGCATTTTTGGGAGTGTTCAAATTTCTAATCAAACTTATATATACTTAACATTTTGTTGGGGCGACAGAAGAAAGAATTTGTGTATATCCTTCATTCAATAAGAAAAAAAAACAGTTCTCGGGAGGATTCTACCACAGTCTCTGCAGCAAATAAGACAGTAGAGCTATTACTTTCAAGAAAGGTTTAGAGGAAAAAATTAAAAATATGAGTCACAGACCTATGGCAGAAACTCCATTATAGTAAAGAACAGTTCAAAAACTCATGTACAGACACAAATCCAATGCTTTGAGTGGAATGGAGAGTGATAAGATAGAATTAAATACACCCTTTCAATACAAAATGGGGGAAACTGAGTCCTCAAAACAAAACAGACTACAACTATTAGCAAACTAACCTCCTCTATTTTACTTTCCACCTTCTGATCCCCATTTTCTTGAAGAGACCTGTTGGCAAGAAAAGAAAAATCATAATCCACACCTAAGCAACAGTTGCTCCACTGCACCTGCACCATGCTTTTCCTGCTAGGACAATATCTTCAAAGCAATCCAGGTTAGTGTTATTTCAAAGACACACCCAGAGCCAATGAAGCAGACGGTCCCATTCCCATTGAAATCAGTTAGTCTCGTCACCAAGTTTGGCAGAAACTGAACCAAGCCCACAGGAGAGAATAATAGCAACAAAGATGACATTGATTTTACAGAGAAAGTTAATTTCATTGTAGAAAAGTGTCTAATTACTGCACTAAGGTGGGGTCAGCAGAAACATTTTTGAGTGTAGCTTTACTATGCAAATGCGTAAGACAGTTTTTTGAGAGTCTCTGTTTACTGCATGCTACAGGTATGCTAACAAAACGTTTTCCTTTAATATCACAACTGTAACTGCAATTTCAATCAAAAAGAGAAAAGGGCAAATGTGTCTAGTTTTGATTTTGAATTTTTACAAAAACAAGGAAAAAAAAACCTAACCAAAACTTGTCTTAAATGACCATCTGATGGGCAATACTAACTTAGCGCACAAATGCTACTTGTTTGAAATGAAGCCAAGCTTATATACTGAAGAACGTCAAGGTAACTTGTGAAAGCAGAGTACCATCTAAGAAAAGATGGTGTCTTGCACAAATATATGTGGCCTTATTTAGCATCCAATGGTGTAAAGTATCTCAATTAGTTGGGTTCTTTCTTTGAGTAAACTTCTACAGGTGTAAAATATGTATTTTTAAATTTTACCTCTTGTATCTAGTCTATACAATTTTCCTTAAGTTTGCATAGTTTTGGGTTGTGGTGGTTGTTTTTTTTTTTTCCAATTAAATCTTCTGAAAGGGGAATTATTTATCTTACAGTAGTAAGTTTTTGCATACTAGAGGATTCATGGGTATCCAACATAAAATGGAGTGTTTTCAAATAAAACAGAGCTCCTTCACTTGGGACCTGAAGTCATTACACCTCGGGAAACAGAAGATCCTTTGTTAAGCAGATATACATATGCCACACTGTTAGAAGTCAGAGCAATGATTCCCTTCATATCCCTCTGTAAAACTCTCTTACTAAAAAGTCAGTTCAGCCTATTACTGAGGCAAAAAACTTACTGACCAGATTCGTTTTGTCATATCAGTAGAGTGCAGCAAATTCCTAGATTAAGACGCACAGATCCTGAACCATCCTTTCAAAACAAATTGCAATTTATTATAATAGAGGCAAATGAAAACCCTCAAGTTATCATAGTATGAATTTATTACAAGGAAGCAATGTGAAGTAATTCTTGTTAATTTTTCAAATGTTTTCCTAAATAACAGAAATCTACAAAAAGCTATGCGAGCAATCTGTGGAACACATAGCCTTTCCTCTGTGCTAAATGAGCAAGAAAAATTTGGGAAGCCTCTCAGAATACAAAAAAGTTCCCTCAAAAATAGTTCCTACTATTGTTTATTCACAAATCGTGGAACTTAAGGACTGGCACTCTGCGGTTTAGTTTTTAATGAGCTCTTCCTCCTAACAAAGACAATTTTATTGGCTGAGGACCAACATCAAACCTTCAGAAGTAAAAGGTTTCCCCCTCAATAGCTCTATAATGGACACCACATATAAGAAGTCAGATGCAGCTAGTAGTAGAATTTGTAAGGACAGCTTATCAGGGAATTAACACACTGGATCCCACACCCACCTGCCCTCCTCAAACCCCTCTCTGAGGTTCTTGTCCTTCCTTATGACATGCTCAGCTGCTCATGTAACAGCTGCTAAGCTGCCATAGTTTGCTGGTCACGATAACATGGTAATCTAAATGCTATCTCCATCTGCAAGGCCCAGCAGCTCAGCAGCTGTTTGCCCAACAGCTGAACACTGCAGCAAGGGTGGGAAGCTCTATGAGAAGTAAAGCGCATAGCTGGGAACAGGAACAGATCCCAGGCTAAGCTGTCCTGGGTGAAGAAAAGCCCACAGAGAATTCATTCATCTTCTTACTTTGCCTCAAACCTTCTTTACTCTGTGCTGCTACGTGTGGCAACAGCGTACCAAAACCCTTTACTGGCAAAACAACGTGGTGAAATATGTTGTCCTCTATGCACAAAGACTTTGTTGTAGGGAACAGACTGTCCTCATATTCTCTTCACCTTCTTTTGCAGTTTTGTCTTGCCGGTGAATTTTTCCAGAGGACAAAAACTCACATACAAGCAGAAATATTGTGAAAATCTGCATGTATTCCATGTGTATGCTGTGCTTTCCTATTTCTAAGGCAAAAATTCTGAGAGAGAACGCAGGATTTTTTTGCTTTTCAGTAGTTAAACCATCGGATTCCCTCCCAATTAATTGTGGAGAAGGAAAAGCCCTCAAAACCACATTTCTAATTCTAGGTAGAGAAACATAATCATGGCAAGCAGTGGAAGATCTAGTGCTCTTCAATGTTTAAGCCTATACTGTCACTGAGATATGGTCAGATCTGTGCTGAGGAAAAGCAGAATCCAAGCCTAAGCGCGCAACTACACCAAGCAACTTGCCTGGAAGCATCTCCAAAATCAGAAGATTAATTTGTGTAAAGAAAGGCAGATGCTGAAGTGACAGCAAGATCTAGGCGAGATTTGCAGCAGATGTATAACCCTGTTTGAGACTGAACACCTTGTATTTAAAAAATGGTATCAGCTGCTTAGCAACTATCCAAACAACAATGTGAGCTGCTGTTCTATTTTCTCCCTACTGGATATGCAGTGACACATGCTGATGGGAAAGGTAAGTTAATCTTATTTCAGATAAGGATATTCAATTAAAAAAATATATACATTACCTCATATTGACAAAGTTTCCCCATACAGCTGGAAAATAAGAAAAGAGACACGTTAGTGTTATATAACAGTACCTGAGATCATTTTTCCCTGTTATCATCAAAAGGAATTTAAAATGATGTTATGTATGTTAATCACAAATTATCTAAATAAGTTACATACGTGATATATATACATGCACAAAGTGACTAGAACACAGTTTAAGAGTATGGGATGATTTCTGATGAAATTACATGCGACTATAAAAAAAGTAGGAAAAGACAGTAATTCAATAAAAAAAGGACTAGACTTGGATTCCAGTGCACACCTGGAACTACTAAATCAGCAGATATGTTTATCTGATTATTATCCCCACATTATATTACATAAACAAAATGTACGAGAATCCTCTGAACTATAATTTGACAGAACACACAGATTAAACAAACCAGAGCTCTGGACCTGTTTATTAGGGATACTGAAAAAACCCAGCAAGAGCAAGAAAGAAGTCCTGTAGACCTGAACCACACAAACTGGAAACTGCAGACTGATAAGAGTAAAAAGACTGGCAACTACATGTGATAGCCACACCAGTCCAAAGAGCTGTCAGAACAGTCCTGAATTAAACTTAGCAAGTACTTGTGTGCATGTGAATTCTCCCTCTAAATATGCATACATTGTGATGCAGACACAAAAGGTACCTAAGCAACATAACCAAATGCCTCACTAAGCAAACAAAGATCATTTATTACACTCTTTTTGTATTGAGAAGTTTTAAAGATGACAAACTGCAGTGTAAAATAGCAGAGCAAACGTATCAGCTGTTCCTCTGTGTTCACAAAAAGATTCATCTGCCCAATTTATTTTCTACTAGAAAAAAAAAAATCTTCTGAAACTATTCAAGGTTTAAGTGATTACATGAAGACTACCAGAAAACTGATTTTCCTTTTAACTTTCAACTAGGACACAGAATGTAGTTTAAATCGAAAAAATGAGAAGCCATAAACCAGCCTACACTAAAGAGCTGACAACTTCAGATCATCAAGACAAACAAGGTTAATACAGAACAGTTACGTAAGGGACTCTGCAACAGTAAGCAACACAGGAAATATACCCAGAATATCGCCATCAAAAAAAAAAAAAAAAATCATTCTGCAATTGCACTTTAATAGAAAAGGCTCAACCTAAGGATCCAAATTCCACTGGTTCTTAAGAAGGAGTAGCCGCCTATATGCAGTATTAACATACATATAGAAAGCTTCGAAAGTGTCCTCAGTTTTTGTAAGCTGCACTTCAGGTCTCAAGTAGAAGCTAAGGAAGTATTTTCCCTAGATTCAGGCTTGGCACATACATTTTCATGATTATTACTTACTGATATCAAGCAGACAATGAGGTGTTACAGAAACAAGAAAACAAAAAACGCTGCTACAGTCACAGCCATCTTCCAAGCAAGAGAAGAAATGAGGCACACCCAGGAAAAAGGAGCGGGGAGGACATGGGTGAGGATGCAGTAATGCAGTTGCTGTTACATCACTCAGGGGATGGCAAAGCTACTGAACTGTTTTTACCTACTGAGTAACTTAAATGAATCCATGACAGACTATCAAACAAACTGTAGGAGGCCACTGTGATATCTGTCGTGGCATCATAAAACCTCTATCGTCTTCCGGGGAAAAGATAAGAAAGCTTTATATTAGAACAGCTGACCAATAAAATCCAACTGAATTTAAAAAACACTGTGGGTTTTATGTTAATTAGATAAAGTAAATACTCTATGGGAAAAAGGGATACAGTGTTGATCAGTAAATTAAATTCAAGTTATTTACCCTCTGTCTAGGATTTTAGACTAATTTGTGATAACATTAATGGAAAAATGCCTTTTTTTTTTCCCCCCAAGTGAATGATGACCACCTGGCAACTACAGCTACAGAATTCTCGAGTTATACATAACTGATTGCAAGTATAGCTGAGTAATTTTTCTGGGCTACAGAAACCCATACAAATAATGTAACATATTGTTTACACAGTGGCAGGAAACATCTGGGCTTAGTTGGTGAAGCAGTAACTGATGAAAAATGAGTTGCCAGCTGCACGATAAATACCACCCTGCCAGTTTCATTGCAAAGAGAGTGCAGCTACATTGCATACAAGAAACTGGCTTCCTAAAGAAAATGTGTTAATTGTGTGTACTCAGTGTCCCCAGCAGGGAAGGGGAGCTCAGAAAGGCATTTGAGTACTTCCAGAAATACTATGCTTGATAACACTGTTCTGTAGGAGTACGGGACCTTCCATTAAACTTCTAGGAAACATATTTTTGTACCATTGCAAAAAAAAAAAAAAAAAAAAAAAAAAAAAAAACAGAAAAAAAAAAAAAAAAAAAAAAAAAAAAAAAGAAACTGCAAAATAAACCACATAGGAAATACCAGATGGAGGGATCTGAAGAACTCTGAAGCCTCTCTCACATGCAGAGAAGTGCTGCAGAAACTCACTTGAACATAGCGCCCTCAAAAAGGCTTCTGAATGCACAATTCTACAGAGAACCTCTTCGGCTACTGTGTGTTCACATACAGCTTACATCAAGGTTGAAGAGATCAGAAGTAAGGTTTTGCACTACAGTGGAATTAAGGTTTTGTTGGGTTTTTTTCTAAATGTGTATCACAACTGTTTATATAATGGGCTTACACAGCTGCAGAACCAGCAGTATGACTATGGCTTACACAGGACTTCCTTGACTTGTAGTTTCCTTGCCCTAAAGGTTATGCCAAGACCAGCTTGACATTCAGGCAAGACAATGGAAACACATTAATGCAAGTTGGCCCAAATCCACAAGCGTAATGATGCAGAGTTACAAGTCCAAGACAAAAACCCTCACAGGCACCATAAAACCCCTTGACAGACCCACCAAGTTCAGGGACCAAAAGCTGCCCACATGGTTGGTTAGAAAAGCTTCCTTACCAGCACGGTCATGAAAAAGGCACTATACATAAACGCAGTTTTCAAAAGCATCAGACTCCTAATAGACCCACTCTGAGCAAACGCTAACAGAACTGAGCACCTCACTGTAAAAATCAGTCTTAAAAAAATACAATTAAAAAGAATTCCAACTCTAAAGCCAAATCTTTTAAACCAAGAGGTATGCATCCAGGATAACAGTCCTGTGCCAATTTTCAAACCTTAGAGATTTTAACAATTTCACCCCCCACAGTACATACTCTATGAAGAAATTCATATTCATCCACCTGGAGAGCAAGCATGGACAGAGTCTCTTCCTACCATCTACTGAAACTCTGTGCAAGGGAAGAATTCATGATTAATTGGACCAGGCAGACAGGAGCATGACTTGCAACCAAATAATCAAGATGCTCACCTACAAAAGAGAAGAAATAGAGGTTCTGCTTATTCGCACAAAGACTATTTGTAAACCTCACCCAATGACTGATTAAGGTAATAAATTGCCATTAGGGAAGAGATCAGAATATCTGGATTGTTCTGAGACACATGAAAGCCTGGTTTAATGGCCTGTAGGAGAAAGATGAAGTCCTATTCTGACTCTATCTGTTCTGAGACATTTTTTTCTCCTCTGCATCCCTTCCATAAAATGAGAACAATTATTTTTATTTTAGTGTTTTTGCAAGGATTAATTGCAAGTACCATGAAGATTAAAATACATCAGAGGCATTAATCACTCCCATAGACATTACACTTTAAAGCAACAGCTTCCAGAGAAGAAGAATGACATGCCCTAGATGGAGAAATGAAGAGCTGTACTTTTAGAAATGACAATATTTGTTTCTTAAAGCCTTAATCACAGTATTGTTATTAAAGAGGTATTTACATTTTGCCAACTAAACATTAGTCACTCATGATTTTCAGAAAACCTCAATCCTCTTTTTTTTTTGGTTTGTTGTTTAGGGGTTTTTCCCCCTTCAGCCTCTGAGAGAGAGTGCTATAACTATTTGGCAAGCACAGCCTTATGGTAAAACAGTAGGTTTGCAAAACTTCTCAAAACTACGTTAAACAAAAGCCAATCAGTCAGAAACGAGTAAAGAATGGTTCTCTTTCTGAATACATTTATATTCCTAGAAATTTAAAGGTTTGTTTAGTTTTTCTAGAGAAGACCCTTTCTGAAATTGTGCTGGATGCAGAGCAGTACAATGACTGGGCTACTTTCAGCAAAGGAATATCCCAAGAGCTATCCTTCGGATAGAAACCAACCCTGCCTGCATGAAGTGGGAAAAAAAAAAAACCAAACCAAAACACACAACAAAACACAACCCCCCCAAAACCCCTATGAATACACCAAAACAAACACACACAAAAAACTGTTAAATCACACTTGAAAAAGTACAACGGAAATCCCAAGAAATTCGCTGTTGGGCATCCACTATTAAATGGAAACTTTCCTATCTATCATCATCAGACTTAGCTCTGACCAACTGCATTTCATAGCAGGCAACATTTATTCAGTTATTCTTCTAGATTCTCAGAATATAGGAACAGGATATATTTTTTCACCTGAATGTCCTTTGAGTCTGTCATCTGCAATAATACTTATTGTATAGGTTTTCTATAAAACACAAGTAACTACTCTGAGAACCTTGCATGCCTTTATTAACTCGTTCACAACAGGTTGGGGAACCAGAAAAATAACACTATCATAATCTGAAGATAGGAAAAAACAGAATCTCTAAGGAAGCCTGTGCCTTTACCTCAGGATGATCCCTATTCTCTTGGTCTCTTTAAACACCATTAAAATCAAGTCATAGAATATCACAAGGCACTGACCATCATAAACAATTGGAAACTATTAGTGATAATATTACTTTCAGCATCACATATATTTTAAAATAGGTGTTTTAAAAAGTGAGACCATAATGCCCATAGAGATCCAACTGTGCCAAAATCGGATGCAATCTCTTTTAAAACCATTTTAATTCCCAATGGCTTTGTTTGCGTTTTCAAGACACTCAGCAAAAGAAACTTTTACACAAACTTCTAAGTAGATTTAGCTGAAAACACAGGAATTTTTCCCTGTATTGCCCTCTGTACAACTTCTGCTCCTCAGAATAAAAGGAGCACAAGATGACGTTCATTTCAAACAGATCTCACTATCCACAGAACCAGCATGCAGGAACAATATGAATTAATATATGGTCATAATCTGAATTTCTAGGGCAAACTCATACGTTCTGAATGTCCAGAGTGAATTGCTTCAGCCAAACCTTCTATTTCAGAGAGATGCAATGTCATTCAAAAGAGGGTTTTTTTCTCCATAGTCGCTCAGCAGCTTCAGTCTCCTGTTAGAAAGAAGCTTTTCGTCTCCAGAAGAAAACTTGACAAAAAGGAAAAGTGGGCAAAGGGAGCTTATAAAATTGCTTATTATTACAGATGCATTAAAGAGTTCATTTAATTCTTTTGCAGATCTCAATTATATACATAATAATGTAAAGAAAACCATTATTTTCTTTGGGAAACTATTATTTCCACACAACACGCTTTTTGCTAAATTGGGAAGATACAGGTTTGATGGACAGAATACTCAATCAATAAGGAATTGGCTGGGTGGCCGCATCCAAAGTGTTGTGGTCAATGGCTCAATATCCAAAGGGACATCAGTAAAAAGTGGTGTCCCTCAGGGGTCTGTATTGTGTTCCGTAGCGTTCAGTACCTTTATTAATAACACAGACAGTGGGATTGAGCACACCCTCAGCGAGCTTACAGGCGATACCGAGCTAAGTAGTGCCACTGAGGAAAGTGATGCCATCCAGAAGGACCTTGAGAGGCTTAAGGAGTGGGCAAACTTGAACCTCATGAAGTTCAACAAGGCCAAGTGCAAAGTCTCGCACCTGGGTTGGGGAAATCACCATTATCAATACAGGCTGGGTTACGAATGAACTGAGAGCAGCCCTGCACAGAAGGGCTTGGGGGTACTGGTGGAGGAAAAATTGGACATGAGCCAGTAATGCACGCTTGCAGCCCAGAAAGCCAACTGCGTCCTGGGCTGCATCAAAAGCACAGACACAAGGTTGAGGCATGTGATTCTGCCCCTCTACTCTGCTCTCATGAGACCCCACCTGGAGTACTGCCTCCAGCTCTGGGGTCCCCAGTACAAGAAAGACAT
>NW_009647874.1:1439609-1443623 GCF_000708025.1 Charadrius vociferus | reverse complement strand
AGTGTAGGTTTCAATTAGATGCAAGGAAGCAACTCTTTACTCTGAGAGTGGTGACACACTGGAACAGATAGCCCAAAGAAGTTGTGGATGCCTCATTCCTGGAAGTGTTCAAGGTCAGGTTGGACGGGGCTCTGAGCAACCTGGTCTCGTGAAAAATATCCCTGCCCATGGCAGGGGGGCTGGTCTAGATGATCTTCAAAGTTCCTTTCCAACACAAACCATTCTATGATTTAACATTTCAAACTGCATTTTATAGTTTGGATTCTATAACAATAAAAAAACCCCTCAATTTTATCCTATCTGTAATTCCAGTAGTTGGTTAATTTGCATTAGAAAATTATTATACTGATGACAGTACGTTGCAATATTTGTGGAGGTAACAACATATAATTACTAATCACAACTTTTTATAAGGGAATGTCACCTTCCTAGCTCAAGTTTATGATTATGTCTTTGGGGAATGTACAATTTGAATATGAAACAATGAAAAATCTACTCCTCTGGTATGTCTATACAAATTTCTGTATGGCAAGCAGTTCCTCCTGAACTGACATCTTTATCAGCAGTAAAGTTCCTGCCCCAAATCAAAGACAGCAGACTGTAGCTTCTCCCACATGGGAAGTACCCTAGACACCAGGACACAAGGTTTTCTGAAGAGGAAGATGCTCCCTCTTCAACTTGGGTAACACCACCACTCTATGTCAATCCCTCAGCTAGTCATCACCTAGCAAAACAAAGGCAACAGTTACCAGGACTACATTTTTGTACCTTCTCTTAGGAATGAATGCTAAAGCTTTAGCAAACTGATACACTCCTCCAGCTGTGAGATATAGTATTATACAAATTTTCTTTCTTTACAAGAGTTAATGGGACTTCATACTGGATGGGGAGCTAACCATGAATACTTTTGCTAACATTTCAGTTAGCATCATCCCTTTATGACTGAATTCTGTTCCTCGTTTCCCAGACCGCAAACTCTTTCCAAATCTTTTGTTGTCTTTTTTCCAGTTCTCTATTCAGTGTTTTTACTCCTTCCTATCTTGTATCTTTAGCACGTCCTTCTTTATCACTACTCATCCATTCTTGTCTATCCTTTCTATTTTGCTACAAGTAAGGTAATGCACTCCAATTGTTAGTTACTACAAACAGAAAAAAACATCCAATATTTGCAAAAAAAACCCCAAAACAGCCCAACAAAAAAACCCAAACCAGAATGCATGTAACTCATCACAGTTATGAAGTTCCAAACAGGATGTTTGATTTTCATCACCACATATATCTGAGTGTGCCTGGACACCATAAAACTTAGTAGCTTTGAATTTACTGGCTTGAACCAACAAAGTGGTTGGCAAATATGCTGACTGCCTACAAAAATGTTTGAAGCCCCAAGGAAGACAACAGAAGGACTCTGACCTATACGTAACTGGAGTACTATGTAATAATTACATTCTGGACTGGGTCAAAATGTGGCAATTGGGCAATGTGAAAGCTAAGCAATCTAAATTGCTAACATCCCTGTGTCCCCTTTTCACTTAATAATAAAGAAAGAACTGAAAACCTTAAATGTCTTTCCTTAAACAGCAGCAGATGACGAAAAAAAAAATGAAATGACATCTATCTCCAGATAAATCTGATCTACACAATTCAATTGTGCAAAATTTGTTGAGAAAACCATTTCGTCCCTTTGCATTAAAGCAACACAGCAGGTTAAATAAACCAACAGAAACCTTCTAAGCCAATAGACCTCTACATGCTACTGTTAGGGCTACACATGTCCCTATTTCGAGTGAAGGGAAGAGAAAGCAGCGGAACTATTATCTCAACAACTGGAATGTATCATATGCAGTTTTACACAAATCATGCTTTCCCCAATCTAGATGGCAGCCCTGATTTTTCAAATGCCTTTTAAAACAAATAAAAAGGGGAGGGGGGGCTTTGTCACCTAATTTAGCCCTTGACCTTCCCATTTTTTCCCAGACATGGCTAGCAGAACTGTGGAACATTTCTCAAGAAAATCAAAAGAGGCAGACAATATTCCACTCTCCCAAGACAATGGGGAGAGCATGCATGTCAAACCCCAGAAACTGAGCAGGCACCCAAGGTAACATGACACTCTCATTAGGGTGACAACCAAATGAGGGGTCAGGACTCACTATTTTCAGCATTTTATTTAAGTTTGTTGACTGCTAAGATTGTTTTCAGCAGACTCACAGCATGCTCCAATGGTTAGCACTGTAACTGAAACAAACTCACTTTTCCCAGTTAATTTTTACAAACCCCTTCAGGTAAACTGGTGCAGTAACTCCCATCTCTCCCTGCCTATGGTCCACAAACGAGAAGTTGAAAACTACCAGTTTCAACTAAACTCTGCTTTGGTCAACCAACCTTACAGAAAAGAAACAAGCAGTAAAACGGCAGCGGAACATTCCCCCTTTGCAAAAATACAAAGGGGAAAGAAAGTGGAAGCTCTTAAGAGTGTTTGTCCTTGAGCAGAATGATGGCAGCACAACCTCCTGCACATACCACAGAAAAGACAAATACTAAGTGGAGATAAAATATTAAAGACAAATACTAAAGACAAATATTAAATGCAGATAAGCTGGGAACTGTAAGAGTGAATTTCTCCAGGATGCCAAAAAATTGGTTTAAAACTTCATGGCTAGCAAAGCAGAGTTGGAGTCCATCTATTCCTGACAAACTCAACTGAAGCGTAAACAAATTTTCATAAGCTACATGGCTACGGCTAGTTGAAAGCCTGGTGAGCAGGGAACTGGAAGCTATTGAAGACAGTAAACTTATTTGCATAAACCCACAGATGAAAGGCACCTCTGCAGGACATGAAGCCAGCGAGCAAATGTTTTTGGTTTGGGTTTTTTTGGTGGAGAATCCATGGCATGCTGACACAAAAAGCAGGCGAGCCTAACGTCACATCAGACCATTCCTAACTCTTCCATGCTCAGTCAATCCTGCTGTCTAGTTATAAAACAGCTGGGAAAGGAATATTCATGGTATTCTCCACAGCGGTGCTGAATAACTAGCCTGAAGCAATAGGACAGGACCAAATTCGCAGCAACTCTTCTATTATGAAAAGTGAATGTAAATGCTACAACATTAAATAGCATTTAACCTTTGTTTTGAACATGTGCAAGACAAGAAAGGTGGAAGGGGCTGGCAAGACTCAAACCAAAAAGCTTACTCACACCTTGATATTCTGAGAAGATCACACTACATTCTTCCTAGCTGATGGAAATCTGACAAAAACAAATGGCTAACCTTGTAAAACAAAGGATAACAACCATGGCAACTAACAACACTGGGAGAAGTCAAGCCACTACACTGCAGGATGTACTTTCCACACATTATTTTGACATTTTGTTTTTAAGTTGTTTCAGTAGCTGTACTGTAATTTATCTTAAAAAGGTAACGAGGTCTTACGCTTTGATCTCATGACAGCACCCTACTACTTCTTCTTTTTACCCTTGGAAAAGGAACAAGGCTACTGACATACTTTCTGAGAACTATATCATCTACACAGGAGCAAAGAGAACTGTTCTACTTTACCAGAAATAGAACTCTTTATTTTCATTAAGAAAATGCAACTCCCTTCTTATACCATCAGTAGCTTATTTACAGTAGCATCAATATTAAAGCAAACCATGTAGATTGACGACCTCTGAACTTTAAATCCTGGCTACAAAATTTTACAGTGTATTTCCAACCATTTAAATAAGGTCCTGGTTCTACAATGACAGCCTCACTGAAGCATCTCAGTATGTCCATATAAAGCTGAATAAACATTTAAAACTTCATTGACATTGGATTCTTTTTAACAATATCTATTTAACTGGTTGTTGGTTTATGACCTGTCTGCATTTCTCATTACAGGCAACAAAAGTAAATTAAATCCATTTCACTTGTGTTTATAATCACCTCATATTCTTAAGCTGTGGTTTCACAACGGTTTCAAGATGATGCGAGTGCAGCCCATGACTGAAAAGATTTGTTTCAGTCCAC
>NW_009647874.1:1436671-1439583 GCF_000708025.1 Charadrius vociferus | reverse complement strand
GTGGAGAAATCAGAGAAAAGCTGTAGCAGAAGACTCTGTCCCTTTAAAAGGGCAACGAAAATTCCACCCTTGGGCATGGCTTCCAGTCATATGTAGCACAGTACAGCCATGCGATGTAGCACAGGAGGAGACAACTAAGCTAATTCTGAAAAATATTTAAAAAAAAATAAAATTTAGTAGCGTTCTGCCAGATCACAGAGTGATTTTGACAGCTCACTAGCTACACTGTCTCCAGTGTCATCACTTGTGCGATGGGGAACAAAATTATCCCTTTCACCCAGGGCCTACAGATAAGGTAAACGTAACTGCTCTCTTCAGTTTTGCCAGGGAACAGTTGCTTAAGTTACAACAGCTTTTAACTGCCTGCTGCATAGAAACGCTCCTTTGGGGTTCTATTTTTATATACACAAACTATGCCTAGCACACTGTTTCAAGTGAATAACTATTTTTTTTTAATTGATAGAAATTAGATCTACAGAAATGAGACATCAGATATTACTTTAATTCAAACTCAGATGTAAAGTAAGGATCCTTCTCACCCTAAGTGCCACTATGGAAATGAGAAGTCCATAAAAAGAGTTCTAGGTATCTCTAATGTGAGCCTGACTGTGCACCTCATGTCACGGTGGCACTTGAACCTACATCAACAAGGCTCCTTAGGTGAGACACTAATTGTAGACCTGTAAAGGACGTGACGGCAATGCTGCCAACAGCACTGCCAGCTGTCCACTTCACCACGGCATGGCCTCCTCAGTTGGGACAAAACAGCTGTCTGCATATCCACTGCCAAATGGTTATAACATGAAAAGGTGATCTTAGTCCACACCAGTTCCTTTAGCTGGTGCACAGCACAGAAACTTAAGTCCTTGTATGCGGTGGACGCTGGTGGGAAATGGGAGATGTGGCACAAGGATACCTAAGCCAGCAGAGCCATCCAACACCTTGCTGTGAAACTACAAAGAGAGCCACTGAATGACTCTTGAGAGTGAGATAGCCGAGAGCCTTTTTAAGCCACCTGTAATAAGCTCTTCCTCTAGTTTGCAAACTCTCATGAAGAACTTCTTCAGGCACGCTTGTAACAAATTTGCATTCAAAGGTAGAAGCTTTTTATGAAATAAGGCATTTTTAGAAAAGATGCTCCTTAAATGTTCTCTTGGGGTTTCACACACAAACTGACAAAAAGGCACTATCAAAAAAGTCCTATCTCCTAGTTCACAAAAAAAATAACGTACTTACCAAGAATTTCATTCCCTGTAACATAATGTGCTCCAAATCTGATTCCCCCTGTACTAACACTGAATGGATATTCATGGAAAGGAGGTGCACAGCCTGAAAACACTTAGTCATTTGGAGAGCACTTGAGAAAGAAGGAATGTAAGAAGTGCCAGCAAATACACCTACACCAGCAGCTCCGTTTTCTCAGATTCTATGCTATTTTAGTCTGGCATTATCTGACTGCAACCAGAGCACAGTGATGATTCAGTAATATTGCAAGGAGTGCACTTTTAGGACCGGGGGGGGGGGGGGATGATATGGGATGATAGTCACTTCCCTAGAAAAGGAAACAAAAAATAGTGTCTCTAGAATCTATTAGACCAGTGGCATCTGCTAGCCATATATTGAATATATTTCACATATTGAAAATACACCAGAGCCATAACTAACAATTCCACTACTGTTGACCACTAGTCAAAAAATTGACAAGAATAGCAACCTGACACATTAGATTTCCAAAAAAAAAAATACTCCCATCAGACACCAACCTTTGTAAGCTACTTTTTGCCGTATTGATCTGCAGTCCCTCTCCTCCTCGCGTTTTTCTGAATCCCAAAGAATGACCAGAAATAAGTGGTGAGAAGACTTCTATGATTTACAGCCCAGACAGCAAAACTCATATGGCAGTTTCTCCCTTCCTTCAGGCTAACTTTTACCCACAAAACTAGACAGCAAACACCAACTACTCTCCATAGAAGCTAATCAATAGCCAGGTCCTAATGACCATGTCAATTGCCACTCAATTCCAGTATTTTCACGGCAGCCTATTAAGTTTGTTTTCAAAATTAAGTACCATTTTTGGCAAAACATCAAACCTTTTCAAAAGGAGAACAGACATTAAGCTGTCCCTGCTTCAGGACACATGGAACCTGAAGTCACTTGGACAAACAAACTGTCCTAAGAGTCAGAGCTGGCATATAACTTCAATGATAACAGCAGTATCTAAATAACGAGGTCCTGCAAACACCGTAACATATGGTAGTCACGGAAATTCCTACGTTGTGTTCCTGGGGTAGGAAACACCACCCCTTCTGCCAAACTACTTGAGTTGTACCTCTCCACCCTCCCAAAGGCAAAGGGAGGATCCCAAATCTGATGCACACACCCATCCGCAAAGCTAGCTCACCTATATGTGTTCTGAAGCATCAAGAGATTCACTTGTCCCTAGCTAAGCTGACAAGGCTTCAAAGATCCTTCCTCATGATGTGCTGTCTACATAAAGTCTACCTAAGCCTAAAACCAGAACAGGCTAATACTAAAATAAACTGAATATGGAAAACGCAACAGAAAAATCTGGACAAGAAAGGCAAGAGAACTGACAGGACAACGTTAATAAATCCAAGTCTCCCTTTGACTCACGCCTAATAATTGAAGTCATAAACATCCCTGTCAGTGGTTTGTGCCTCTCTTAAGACTCCAGCTACGTGCTGAGCTAATAAACAAACAAGCAAACATTTACTTAGCCCCCAAAGGGACATCAGAGGATTTTACAAAAAATATCCAGACGCGAGGCTTGCCGCGGGGAGCTCCCCTGCGGCCTCACCTCACGCACCCGCACCAGGTTAACCCCGAGGCGGACAAAGAGCGGTCTTGAGGAGCGGCTGCGGAAATATCGACTCCTGCGGCCACGTCTGGCC
>NW_009647874.1:1385334-1435806 GCF_000708025.1 Charadrius vociferus | reverse complement strand
CGGCTCTTGGCTAGAGGCCGCCTGGAGAGCGCCCGGCTGGCATGGAGCGTGCCTGAGGGGAAGGAAGGGGCGCCCGTAGCCTCTCTGTGCCGCTGGCCTGGTCTCTCAGGGCGGTCATGGTCACCTGCCGCTGCCCACTGTGGTGGCCTTTGGGTGGTGACCTGCCGGGATGGACATGGGCACATGGGTGGACAAAACGTGTGTCACGCTGTCTCCTTCAGCACCCGGCATTTTGAACGCATTTGCCTCATCCCAAATGTGCTTTCCATAACTGCACACGTCTTTGCTATGGTAAATGAAAAATTTGGGGATTCCCCCCCCCCAAAGAAAGAGTTTATGAATTTGCTTCTGTTTAGGATAACGAGATGGCAGTTCCTTTAAAATGGTTTGCATTTCTTCTGTGGTTTCCACGTGAAGTCCTTGTGGCCTGTTGCAGACTGCAGATCTATATCGGCCCGCAACGGGAGGCACCTTCCACACGTGTCAAAACGTGTTCTCCTGCCAGTCAAATACACCCAATCTGAAAAGAAATCTCCCGCCACAACCCAACCTTCCCCCTCACTTGTACAGCCTTCATGGAGTTTCTGGTCTTCCTCACATTCGTCTCTCACAGGAGAAGACTGCAAGAACAAGTGTTCCTGAATTAAATGACTAGCTTCAATCATTTAATTTCAATGTAGAAATGCAGCTGTTTACACTGAAGAAGCTATGACCTCACTCAAAGACCTACACAGACAACAAAAGTCAACCCCTCCTTCTTAGGAGGAGTAAGGTCAGTCAAATGTGTGAGTCTTGGAAAGGTAAGTGCAGTAAGATGCCGTTCAGTGTGACTAAGAACATCCCCCTGCAGCCCAGAGAGGCGAAGTGACTTTATTCAGGAAGCCTTGAGAATTGAAATTTCCTATCTCCTAACCCTGTGCTTTGATTATAAGGCCACTCCTTTCCTCTTGACTTTCGTTTCCTTTGATTTGTATTTGATACACTTGCCCGTTAATTCCACTGCTTGTAGCTATGTAGAGAACAGGAAATAAAAATATCACCACTTAAAATGCAATCTAGGACCAAATTTGTCTGCGTAGTAATCACTCAAATAGTAACAAAGTTTTATACCAGGAGTAAATTTGGCCATCAAAAAGCCGTAGCTGAATAGCACTGCATGAAAGCTAGGGAATATTACGGGTGTATACTCCCTCCCTGCACCTCAAACTCCCATTGTTTTCAGTCAGGATTTTCCATAATGGTATCCACACGCACAATACCGATTCCATATGCCTTTAGGGATAGGCGAGATGCTTTTAACAGCTGCCCTGCCCTAAGCTAGGCTGCACAATCTGTGACTCCATCAACCTGCCTGCGTAAGGCACCTTGCTTGGCACCATGCTCGGTGTTCTGGCCAATTTTGCTGCAGAAACATGTTGAGGCAGGCAGCAATCCGTGAATGTGGGAAAAGGAGAGCAAAGTGAGCAGGGTGCTTTGTGGAGCTTCATGGTGGAAGAGACTCGAACCCCGTGGGAGGCAGCCGGACCCTGCTCTATACCAGGCCAGCTGTTTGTCATGCGTGACACCAGGGCCAGCTGTGTCCATGTCACTCTCCAAGTGAGTCAGAGCATGTCTAACTTAACTGCAGGGGGGTGAGCGTAGGTCCATCATATCTCAACTATAACTGTAGGCATGTACCTTATAAGTATTAAGTTCTCCAGGCACATGATGGCCAACAGCAGGGACACTTATTTCAGGATATAGATGGTCACATTCACAACCTTGTGCCAAGGGCTGGCACCAGTAGCAGAGGTTCTGGTATGTAGTAGCTGCTAAATGTGCCGAGAGAAAGACCAAGGGATGACACATTTTTGAGTGACAACCCTTCCCTTCCCTTCCCTTCCCTTCCCTTCCCTTCCCTCCCCTCCCCTCTTCCTTTTGGAGAGCACTATAGATCATGAAGCAGACATCCATCTGCCTTCAGGTCATTATCTTAATCAGGCTGATAGCATGACCTCAGCTAATGGCAATCCTCTCTGGGCTGGTTTACAGGCAACATACCCTGTCTCCCATACTGCAGTTTTCAACTTTAGTTCTCAAAGTGCTTTATGAAAGCACTTTGATTTTATTTTTTTTCGCTAAACCACAGTCTGTAAAATGATGAGGGTTTTTAAATTATCAATATTTGTTAATGTTTTTTTTTAGTGGTTAAAAATGTGAATGTGCAGGTGTATCTACCTGAATAACCAGTAAGAACTTAGAATTCACAGTACCCCCGCAATGTATTTTTCCTTGATACGGGATTAGAACTGTGCAATTACCCAGCTGTTGTTCCAGAATCAAGAAAAAAACCCAACCAAATGACTGCCACAATTTACATGATTTCCACATGATGCCACATGACAGAAACTCTTCTGCCTTGTGGAAATACAGGGAGGATCTTGTCTTTCTGTCCCAGTCGTGTTCCTGCAAGAGATGACACTCACCATATGATCTGGGAGACAGGAGTGGACCCTGGACACTGAGACCCACGCAGAGAGAACTGCTGTGTATGAGATAAGGAAACGAGTAGCAAAACACTGAAAAAATGAAAAAAAAAAACAACCCCCAAACCTAAACCTTTAGTAACACACTGCTATAATCTCTTGTAACTTTGGTCTCTAAGTTAGTTAAGGTTGAATGTAGCCAAGGAAGTAACACAGACTTGCACAGCGATGCGCGCCCTTCCTCACCACTCAGCTGCATCCTACAGTTCGTGGTACGTAGCTGGTAAGAGTTGTTCTGGTGCGCTTCTCCTCCTCTAGTAAATCTACAGATGATGTACTGCATAGGCACAACGATCCAGTCGTACAAAGCCCTAGATAATCTTGAAAAACTAATGGCGTTCATGTATGCATAGATAGTAAAAATGTGATTTTTTTAATTTTTTTTTTTTAAAGATTGGAATATGAATCTTTTTTTTTGGTTAATTCTACTTATAATGACATAGTGGGGAGGGGAGCTCAGAAAAAAATGAGTTAAAATGAGCAGTGTTTCTTTTCAGGGAAAGTTGGGAGTTTGAGGGTTTGTGTTTTTTATAAGACTAATGAAAAGAGAACATGCAGTGCTGGGAACAGAGTTAATTCTTTTCATATTAACATCTCAAAAGAAAAAGAAAGCTGCTAAGTGCTTCAGACAGTTATTATTTATTATTTGGATGCTGATGGCAATAAACAGTTTCAAATACAACTGGATCACAACTGTATTAAGTATTACACAAATGCAGAATTGAGACAATCCCAGACCTTAGAGAACTTACAAATTAGGAGACAGATCATTTAGTGAATTAGAACAAGCAAACAAGCACATGTCAAAGCATAATATGAAAATAACTACTTAAATACGGATTTGCAGAAATCAGGTGAGTCATTTAATGATTTAGACAGCTATTTGCAAAGAATAAACTATAACATATGAGGAAATAATTGTATTTCAAACTACAGTGCAGTCCGTCTATTTTGTTAACCAGTTTCAGTAGCTATCATGCGGGAATAGTTCCAAGATCTCATTCTGTAGAAGTTAAGGCTCATTTTTACATCAAGCATGTTGAAACCCAACACACAATGCTACTCAGAAAAGTTGCTTCAGGCTCCAGGCTTGAAACTGATACACTGACTAAATTAAAAAAAGTCGAACAACATTCCTAAATTGAGTGGTAGCGTTACCTACATAAAGTACTTGTTCTTCATGACGCATTTTTCTCCTGAGATAATTGAAGACAGCCCTGTACATTTTCAAAGTTGGAAAAAGATTTTAAGGTGCTATATCTATTCCAAAAGTGCAGAAGGACACATGCAAGATTCCCTGGTAATTGGGTCAGAAAGAAATAGCAGAGATAGTGGCTAAATTACTGATTACAAAAATTTGCGAGCAGTAAAACCACTGTTCCTGAAAGTTATTTTATCATCCATCAAAGGAGCTAGTTTATTAGGCTAGGTCAGCAAGTTACTCGTTCACTGCTGTTTTACATTTCATAATTTCCCCAAGCCCTTTGGAGATTTTTAATTGGCATCGTTCTACCCTACAGTGTAGTCACCCAAAGCAGTAACTTTGAATGGATCTATTTTGGGTTGGATTTGGTCCAGATCATGCTGGAATTAGTACCAAAGGAGCTCACGGCTTCTTTGTATCGTGGTACAGAGCAGTCAAAACTACATGCCTCTGTTCCCCAGTATATCACTGCCCCAGAAAGTGAACGAGAATAAACCTATCTTGGGGTAGGCCAGGAGGGTATACACATGTAACGTGCATGTGATGTAGTGGCTGAGGACTGCTCTTTGTTAAGAAAACCCACTGGGGACTGATGCTGGAAGTCTGTGCTGGCCACTGCAGCAGTAGGAACAGGGAAGCCATTTTTCTTCTGCATCTTTACTTGCAGTAATGCTCACTGGATGTGACTTTAGCCATTTTAGCAGTATGCTATATAAAGGGTCTACTTCTTCTTCAGGCAGATGGTTTACAAGCCACATCAGTGACAGTGTTTCTGCGTTCCACCAATGTGAGGATTATCAGCTTATTTATGAATGAGGGGCTGATGCTCTGAGTAACTGGAGGAGCAGGACTGCGAGGTGCTGGAGAGCACATCTGCTCTGCGGTATAAATATATCTAATGGTGTTTTGTCCTCTGAGGCAGAAAAGACTTAGCTCTGTTCAACTACTCTGATGCTGTCAATAAAGCAGAAAGTAAACAAGGTCATTAAAGGTGTTAGAGAACCTGTACAGCTGAATTTATAGAATGACACTACTGAAAAGTGTCTGTATCACAGCCCAGATGAAATGTATTTGGAGTGCACAACTTCCTACTGATATTTGATATTGATCCTCTTCCACAAATTTCCCTAGCTGGAGTGTCAGACAAGTTAGATGGATGACAGAGAGAACAGGCACACACACACATTTCTGGAAATGTAACACAGAAACATTGTTAAGTTTATGTGGTCCATAGCTATGATGGTTTGTGGCCTTATGAAGAGAGATCTAGGACAGCTGCAAACAGAAAAACCTCATGTAGCAGGCTCATCCGAATGATGGGGCAGAGTGTACCCTCAGCAAGTTTGCAGATGACATCAAACTGGGAGGAGCTGCTGATATGCCAGAGGGTTGTACTGCCATCCAGAGGGACCTCAACAGGCTGGAGAATTGGGCTGACAGGAACCTCATGAAGATCAACAAGAAGTGCAAATTCCTGCACCTGGGGAGGAACAACCCCAGGTACCAGTACAGGCTGGGAGCCAACCAGCTGGAAAGGTGGTCCTGGACAGCAATCTGAACAAAAGCCAGCCATGTGTCCTTATGGCAAAGAAGGCTAATGGTGTCTTGGACTGCATTAGGAGTGCTGCTAGCAGGTGAGGGATGTGATTCTTCCCCTCTACTCAGCACTGGTGAGGCCACACCTGGTGTGCTGGGTTCAGTTGTGGACTCCCCAGTACAAGAGAGACATGGACATACCAGAGAGTACGGTGAATGGCTACTAAGATGACTAAGGGACTAGACCATCTCTCCTATGAGACAGGCTGAGAGAGGTGGGAGTGTTCTCCCTGGAGAAGGGAAGGCTCAGGGCGATCTCATCCGTGTGTACAAATACTTGAAGGGAGGTTGTAAAGAAGATGGAGCCAGACTTCTTTCAGTGATGTCCATTGACAGGACTAGAGACAGTGGGCACAAAATGAAACAAAGGAAGTTCCCTCTGAATGTCAGGAAACAATTTTTCCCTGTGAGGGTGACCCAGGACTGGCATAGGTTGCCCAGAGTGCTTGTGGAGTCTACATCCCTGGAGATACTCAAAAGCCATCTGGACAAGGTCCTGGGCAACCGGCTGCAGGTGGCCCTGCTTGAGCAGGAGGATTGGACCAGATGACCTCCAGAGAGGGCTGCCAACCTCAACCGTTTTGTGATTCTGTGTTTACAAAGCAAACAAAAGCACAGATCCACATATTTTACTGAGCTTTGTTATTTTCCTGGATGCAACTGAATAGATAGAAAACCAGGCAAGTGCACGTACCTTTGTATAAATTGGCTTTAGTTATCTCAATAGAAATTCATGTGGGTAAAGACACTAATGAACAGCCTTCTGTGTAACCTTACTCTCTTTTGCAATTACAGGCTTTAGAATTATAGTCCATGGTCAAGGTAATTTACAGTATCAAATTTCTGTTTTGAAGTAAGGAGGATTAGGAATTTCCAGATAAGTTTTCCAGTAGCTAATGAGATTTAACCAAATAAACTTTCATTGCTGCCTTCCAAAGTTAAATTATGGTCTTATATAAACAGTAAATTCCCCCGGTGAATACCTGTTAAATGAATTTGGAAATTGTGTTGCAGCCCAACAACCAACCAACCAAACTTAACAAAAGAACCCTTGAATTTTCTTGTCATAGAGAGTATAAATTCACTGCCAGTGAAAGCAATACCCCGTAGATTTCCAAATCATGTAGAAGCAATGTGACCTTTTGAGTATGAAACTTATTCGTAGAAAAAATTGTGACAATTCTTATGTGCATACTTTTACCTTGTGCCTCTCATTGGCACTGAAGATTTATCGCTGCAGTGCTTATTAAAAGCAATCACCAAAAGACAGTGAAGGTCTAATGCATACAGCATTTGCATTATTAGATAAAAAATAATTATCAGAAATTTTTCTTTTCATGTTATGCCAATGCTTCAGTGGGAACGTTTTATAAAAGAGTGAGTTTACATTTATCATGGGCTTCACACTAGCTAAGTTGATTAGGCCAGGCCTGGACAATACCATATGACCTTACTGCTTCATGCACCTCCTCTTTTTAGCTATGGAGACAATACTGCAAGGTGAATGGTGAATTGAGGAAGGAATGCTATGAAGACAAAACTGGAAGATATACCTGAACTACATCTGGGAAGTATTCCTAGATCACAAAGTTTCAACACGTGGAGTGCTTTGAAGCATTCTGCAACAGGTTCTGAAAAAAAAAGTAAACGTATTAGCAGGAGACTTACATCTGTAGTCTGGGGGAGGCTGTAGATCAAAAAGGTTTGGAAACCTTTCTTCTAGGCACATACAACAGGCCAAGTAGGTAGGAACAGGATCTCAAACTCTAGTGCCTGTCTAAAGGAAAATCATCATGTTGATTCAAGTTATTGGTCATTTCAACAAAAACATGGCTCAGGAGCTTGTCTACTGTACATACGGAAGCATTTCTCAACCTAGTTGTACTGCATTCACTTCCAGATAGCGCAAATGTGCCCACATAGATTATACTGGAAAAATTAGTCTCTTGCCAGGATGGCTTCAACTAGTATCCTGAAAAGAGTCAAGCAATATCAGTAAGATGAATTGTTACTAAACATTTTGTCCTAATGTCTGTGCTGGTGATGGCTGTGATTTTTTAGCCTGGGTACATACCTGTATAAATGTATGTACACATTCCTGTGTCTCTATGTCTCTCTCCCTGCTCTCCTGTCCCTCTGGTCCCTCAGTAATTTTTAAATCACCATTGTGTTTCATCTGAAATAGCATAGGTCTCAGAGATGTTAATTTCCCTGTACATTTATTGGTGGTAGGCGAATGAAAAATATTTAGGTTTTGCTTAAAACTTATTAAGCAGCAAAGAGTCCATGCAGGAAAAAGATATATTAAAACTATGACTGCGAGAATTTCAGTCAGAGCTCACAATTTATTAGATATGAAACAATTCAACCACAAGACACAAATTCTTTGGAAACCAGGCTTAATTAACTCTTCTGTTCCAGGAGTTACTAATTGTTGTAGCAAAACTTAAGAGCAAAGCCCGCAGTGCCAGCTTCCTAGGAGAAATGAATGGGGCTTCAGGAGCAGAGGAATCTGCAGAAGAAGATGGGAAGTAGTACGGAAAGGGGAAAGGAAAAGAAAATAGTCTGTTGAAACCAAGAAGCTGTGCCCAAATATCTTGAAGCAGAAGATTTAATTATCCGTGTTTCTCTCAAGAAGTATGAGAACAGTGCCAGGTGATAACAATCTAAAGTAATTTCTGATCCCTGTTTCTCCCCACACCCGGTACTCCATGGCATTTACAAAAAGAAGAGTTTTTTTATATGAAGAGAGAAGAAGGAAGGGTGTCATCCACGTGAATGGCACTTGAGTAGTGTGCCTTGGCTCAGCCCACCCACTCTCACCCAAAATGAACTTGGCTCTAGAGACTCAGTTTATTCATGCATCTCGTGCAGCCTTCATTTGCTAAATCCAGCCAACTGGAGAGCAAGTGCAAGTAAAACCAGTTTTGTACTCCGTGTCTTAGGGCATTCATTTGTCTTCTGTATGGTTTTATCACATGTCAATGGACATTTCAAAAGAAAATGCATTTGAAAGGCATTGTTTTCCATTTTAATTTTTTAAAGAAAGTAACCATACTGAAATACATCAGCAAGCTTTGTCTAGAGCTTAGTGTGCTCTTCTACAGAAGTTCCAACAAGACATTCCTGACTACCTTTGTTATTTATTTCAATGTTTACAGCCACGTAAACTTATGTTTTATATCATCTAAATGAGTCTTAGACTATAAAATCTGTAGTACTCTTACAGGTGGCACACTTTATATTCGTGTGGCTTTAGTAAAGTCTATGCTCATATGTTTATGGGCTAAGGTACTCTGTGTGGTCACTGAATAGAAATAGCTTTGCCTAAAAAAAACTGTATAAAAACCCCAGCTATTAAGGATCTCTGGTGCCCTTCAACATGGTCATGCACTTTGGGAACCAGCTGCAGTTTATTACCAGGGACAAAGAAACTTCTCTTTTGAGCAGTGGTTGCTATCTATATTGCGTCCTGCAATTAGTTAAGATGATATCTATAGGACCATTGTCCTTAACTGTGAGCTGAAAGACACCCTAATACCAAATTCCTGGTGTTCCTTGCTGTTTTGGTCTCAGATCACACATAAAAGCACCATTAGAGTGGAACAGATGGTACAAAAGCACAAAACCCTTTGTATTTCCCAGCTTTCACTTGCCATCCAGTACATCCCATTGCCAGTCTTGATGACTTTTATGGGTTCAAATACTCACAGCTCCAGCTGGGGCTGCCAAGTGCAGATCCTGGGGAAAAAAAGGTAAAAGTGGGAAAACTTGTAGGTTGAGATAAAGAAAGTTTAATAAGTAAAGCAGAAGCTGCACATAAGCAAAGTGAAACAAGGAATTCATTCCCTGCTTCCCATGGGCAGGCAGGTGTTCAGCCATCTCCAGGAAAGCAGGGCTCCATCATGTGTAATGGTTACTTGGGAAGACAAACGCCATCACTCCAGACATCCCCCCACTTCCTTCTTCTTCCCCCAGGTTTTATTGCTGAGTATGACATCATATGGTGTGGGATATCCCTTTAGGCCATTGTGGTCAGCTGTCCCAGCTGTGTGCCCTCCCAATTTCTTACACAGCCCCAGCCTGCTTGCTGGTGGGGTGGGGTGAGAAGCAGAAAAGGCCTTGACTCTGTGTAAGCAGTAACAAAAAAATGGGTGTGTTATCAATACTGTTTTGGTCACAAATCCAAAACACAGCACTCTATGAAGAAAATTAACTTTGTCCCAGCCAAAACCAGTACACGTGTGCAAACAAGTGAGGGGAGAAAGGCCCTGGAAAGGTGTGGGCTTGTGGTGTAGGCATCATGGCCCAGCGCGTTCCATGCTGTGTGTAGATGTGACTAGACCACCGAGAGAAAGGAGCAGCAAAAGCATGCTCTGTGGTCTTGAATTCGGTTTTCCAGCTGGAACTTGTACGCAGACATGGACTACAGACATAGCTACAATGTCCGGCTAGAGGTAGGGGTCCAGTACAGCTTTCTGTAGGCTCACGTGAAATGGCTCACTGCTCTTGCAAATGCTTCCTTCCCATCTGTTGGTCCACTTGGCTTGGAAACTCAGAAGGCCATTGATATTCATTAGTCAAATAGGAAAAAATGCAGGCTTAAAGGAGAGGGAGAGGATGCTAGGAGGTTTTTGGTTGTAACGGCTTTTTATACTTTCCAATTTGTATTTTCAATGACTTTGCTTGCAAAATCCTACTTTCAGCACTGAGCCTGTCCCCGAGTATTACTTCTGCTTGAGATGATTTTTATTTTTTAACTCTTCAGCTTTTCAAGACTTAATTTTCCCCAGAACACACCAACACTTCCTTCCTCAAATGTCTTTCCTTTTTATACCCCTGGACAGTGTGGAAGGGTAGAGCTCTGAATATAGTGAAATAACAAGTGCAGAATTTATGCACCCCTGCAGTAAAGCCAGAGCAAGAACTCACTCTACAGCTCAGATCTTCAATTTACCCATTGAAATACTTTGCCCTGAACCTATTCAGGTTTATTATTTGAAATCAGCCACTAGAAGTGAGACAGTTAGTGGAATTTTTCATCCTTTTGATGTATATAGTACTTCCATTAGCATCATGCTAAAGAAGGTTTTCCCGGTTTCTAGATCAGAAAATTTCAGGAAGGTAAGTAAAGCCTTTAGAACTATTAATGCAAGTCACTGAAAAAGTGTTCATGCCTGCATTTTTTTTTTGGACCTCAGCAGTTTAATTGCCTTTTGAGCCTGATGAGTTGTTATCTCTGCTAGATCGCAATAGCTGAGTCTCCTCTGGCAATAACTTAGAAATGGAAATAGGGTAATTATCATTTGGCCATCCAGTTTTCCATATAAGACCTGGAGAAATGTTATTTAAAACCTCTTCCATCAGCAGGAGTGATCATATAGTTTATATAATTCTACTTACATCTGATAAAATTTAGAAAGGTCTATTTATAATCTACCTACTTACTACTTAGTTTGGATAGAGGAATCATTTTTTATTTATGCTAGCAGAGTCTCCCTCCAATCCTGCAGGAGCAAGCTAACTCAGAGAGAGGGGAGACAGGAGCTAAGGGGCTGCTATTCTGTCAGACACTTCAATATTTAATCTGTTGCCCCTCTTCCAGAGTACTCTTTTTAACAGTCTTTCTGCTCCCTGTGAATGTAACAGGAGCTGTACCTACAAAACATGCCTTTTATGAATGTGGGTCACTGCCAAGTCAGTCGAGAGCCTCATACAAGAAATCAGGTGAATTCCTTGAGGTACAAGTTAAAAGCAAGAAAAGTAATGAAAGTAAATTTCAAAACAGTGAATCACTAAGAATGATTTGTTGTAAACACAGTGTTAAGCCACATGTTTAATTAGCAGATCATAGAATCATTTAGGTTGGAAAAGACCCTTAAGATCATGGAGTCCAACCGTTAACCTAACACTGCCAAGTCCACCACTAAACCATGTCCCTAAGTGCCACGTCTACCCATCTTTTAAATATCTCCAGGGATGGTGACTCAACCACTTTCCTGGGCAGCCTGTTCCAATGCTTGACGACGCTTTCTGTGAAGAAAATTTTCCTAATATCCAATCTAAGCCTCCCCTGGTGCAACTTGAGGCCATTTTCTCTTGCCCTATCACTTGCTACTTGGGAGAAGAAACCAACCCCCACCTTGCTACAACCTCCTTTCAGATAGTTGTAAAGAGTGATAAGGTCTTCCCTCAGCCTCCTTTTCTCTGGGCTAAGCAACCCCAGTTCCCTCAGCTGCTCCTCATAGGGCTTGTTCTCTAGACCCTTCACCAGCTTTGTTGCTCTTCTTTGGATGCAGTGTAAGTCCCAAACTAAACTCTGGATTGGGGGTTGATAACAAAGGATCCATGAATGCTGAAGCAAAGCCTTGTCTGGCTGTTCTAGTGGAGACTGCATCACTTTTGTGCAGACCTTTTCCTGTTGTTTAAAATAAACATTAAAACACTAATTTCAGACACTAATCCCACTACCAAACACAAATTCCAGAAACCCCTAGTCTTCGGTACTTTCCACTTAAAAATGCATTTGCTGAATGCTAGTTGTATCCTATTTCCTAAAGTCTGTATCTGCAATTCATATGTAAGCATGTCTTGAAACTGTGTTATATTCTTTGCAACCCCACTCTAACTGCAATTGTTTGTGTTGCAGGATCGAATGGCATCTAATACATTGAAAAATGTGAGTGGAATCTTTGTCCACCCTACAGCATTATAGCAAAGCAATTAGTATGATACAGGGGAACTCCTTGAAAGTCCTGAATCTACCGGGAACATGACTTACTTAATGCCAGGACCACAGGAGACACTTTATAGTTCATTGTTCAGATGGATTTTACCCTGAACTAGCAGATTTTCCTCATATATTATGCAAAGAACTCAAGGCACAGGGGTATAGCTTCAACTTTGCGGTCAGACGTCTAAATATTAGATTCGGTAGGGTTCACTTTTTAGGTGATTAAGTTCTTTATCAGCTCTAGCTCAAAATGCCTACCAGGTTCCCCCAAGAACTAGTTCTCTTTTGAACATCCTTCATTCTGGGTAGACCTCTCTTGCACCTGTTATCATCTTGGGACTAGGTCAAAACTATCTTCCCCCTTGTTACATGAAAAAGAGGAAAGCAATGGAGCAACCTAAAATACCCAGGAGTTGCAGATTGGAATGGTTGCACAACAGCTAGCAAAATCAGTATTACATGATTTAAATAACAAAGGTTGTCTCTCTGAGCTTGGAGGAGTGACTACTTTATAGGTTCGTGGAGATTTTATAAAGAACTTCATAAGAAGGCTCTTGTCTCAGTCTTTCACTAATTTTTCCCTGTAAATTATTTTGGTGGTTCAGCTGTCTCTATTTCTGTAAAGCATATTCAGCTAGCTAGCTAGGTAACTATATCTCACATTCTGATTCAACGTTTTTCATTGACAAGGAGTCTGTTTGGTTTCAACACCAAGGGTGTGGGTTTGATTGTGTGAATGGATATTCTTTTTCCATCTGTCACTGAGAAATAGGATGGATGTCACCTAAGCTGCGACAATCCATTTTTAAACACAACCAGATGGCAGTTTATTTTCCTGTTTTTCTTAGATGGAGTATCCTATGTGGTTTACAAGACTCCTTACAGCCGCATGTCTTTTTTGACCGTAGAGAGAAGGAAACACTCAGATTCATCATTGCTTTTAAAGTATATTACGGCCTTCTTGAAAATACATAATTGCACTTGTAAGTACAGCTGTATTCTCACTTCTTCCAAGAGCTCATCACCATTTAGAAGGAGACCGTGTTGAGTGCTGATGTTGGAAGTCCAGAGGACATCAGCATAGCCACCTTCCACTCCTGGGAGTTTGCCTGCCTGGGCTTAGGGCCAAGAGCTTATCTGGCTGTGATCAAGGCCAACTCATTGAAAAGAGCTCTTGTGAAGAAAGAGCTGGAAGATGCCTTGGCTAAGAGTCCCTGCTCCTTCCCTTCAGAGTTGCTTTTAAGCTGAGGCTCTTGCCTTTTTCCCCACCTGAGCCACCTTGCAGTTGTACCACAGTCGTGCCCATCCCCAGCCATGGACATTGTTGATCCAGACCCTGATCCTGACTTGTTGACTTGACTCCATGACTTGATCAATCCTGCTTTATCTCTGTGGTCTTGTCTCGTGATCTGGACTCAGCCTAAGATGAGTGTTGTCACTGGACCGTCTCTGGTCACCTCATTTAGGTACTGTGGGACTTGGCCCTTGCTGGCATGGCCCCTCTATCTGCCAGCTACTTCATCATGCTTGGTTCCCAACTGCCTTTTCCTTACGGCGCACCTGGACCTTGCTGCTCCCTGACAGGGAGATTCATGGCAGCAGGCATGGTTTGTTAGCAGTAGCCTGAGTATCACACTGTGCAATGACTGCCTGAAGAAAGAAAAGCTGATTCAGAGGTGAAGAGAGCCCTCTTGCAGGATAAAGAATAGTCTTCTAGCCTGGTCTATACCTGACAATTTTTCCTTTTGTAATTTTGCAAGAAATAATGCTTCTGTCTTCCCCCATCACCCATCCACTGAGATGTATTCACAGCACTACAGTGCTGTTATTATTTGGCTTATTATGAAAAGCTGAGGGATATATTCTGGACTGTATGAAATACATGGCACCTATAACAAACTAAGCTGGCAAAAGAATCATACACTCTCTCACCACCATACTTAAAAATGGTAAAACTTTAAATATACATTAGGCTCCAGTTTGTAATTTTGATGTCAAATCCTGGCTGGTGTGAAATTTTGTCCTATATAAACTATAGAAAGATGTTTGGAGGTACATACAGGATCTCTTCTTTTTGTCTGTCTGTCTCTCTAAGCAGTTTTCAGTCATGCTTGTCTTTACACTGTGCGAATACAACTACCTAACATGCAGGTGATACGATTACAGCAGAGCCAATGTGCTGGGGGGACAAGTGTGGGTTACATACTGGAGGATAAGTAAATAGTTGTGGCTTTACTTCAGCTGGAAAGACTCTTTTCTACGTTTTTGCACAACTTCTGTATGACCTTGACTACTGCAAGTTGGGATTGCTGTTTTCTCCTTTTAGAGGTTTGTTAGCTTCTCCTATAGCTTTTCTCCCCTTTAAATTCTCATTACCATTACATGTTTTTCCCACTTTTTAAAACTTGTTCTTGGTAATACCTTGTTAAAGCTGAGGACTCTAACACATGCTACATACTGCTCACTCTTAAAAGCCTAGATTGCTGTTCTCAAAAACAAGTTAGCTGCCTAGAGCTAAATCTGCGTCAGACCTTATCTGCAAAAGACATATTAGCGATCCATCAACAGTTACTGGATTTATACTTATGCTCAAGATTTTTCACAGAGAGAGTTTTACTGATAGTAACTTCCCAGCAACATCCAGAACTCACACAGACCACATCATCACAGTAACAAATTACTGTAAGCAAACCAGCTCCACAGTGGAAATTTTGTGGTCAGACTTTTGCTTTAAGATATGGATTATTTGTATGTTCTGCACACAGAGCTGGTGTCAACCAGGGGCGAATAAAAGTGTCAACAGATTTGAGACAAAAGCAGAAAGATAGAAACTGCAGTGTGTGGAAGGAAAGAGACATCTTCCTTTGGTTTATGTGTCCTGGAAACAGTGTAATTTTTGCAGGATTTTACAAGACTACCCAGAAAGCTCACTTATGCGTTGCAACCCTTCCCCGTCTTCCAGAGGCTTGTACCTGTGGGACCATATTACACGAGGGCATTGGCTTACTCAGTGTGTTTACATTTGTCTGGAGGGTCTCCCACGACTACCTCAGCTCACTGCCCTTGGAACTACTGTGAATAACCTGTCTTCACAGCAGAGTTAACTCAATTGCAAACAGTGAAAGTATGATACCAGACCACTCAGGTGAAGAGTACGTTAGGTCTAGAGGTCTTCATCCTTGAGATGCTGTGGTCCAGACCAATGTGACTGTGTCCATAGAAACACTGTCCCAACCTAAGTGCTTTAAAAAGGACTGTTCAATGAACTCATTCACAAGGTGCTCTCGCGTCTGCCCAGAGATGCTGTCTATGGCAGTGACATGAAACAACGCTATATGTACGTAGCTTCCAGGCAGTCACTCATTATTAATGCAGATAGTGCTGACAGCAAAAGCAAACAGCATTTGGCAGCAAGAACTTAATAAGAATGTCATTACGGAATTCAGTCTGCCAACCGGCAAGTGCTTTGTAGTGCAGTGAGCTGACTTCCCTGCTCCTTTGCCTCTTTTTTTGGCTGCTTAACATAAAAATGTCATTGTAAGTATATTTTCCCTCTTGTGTTTTACTGGTAGCACACCACAGTTTACCAGAAGATTGATGTCAGTTCCTGGCAATCTGTATTGTCTGTCAGTGTCGTGGAGGTGGAACAGAAATACATGAAAAATGCGCAACACAGGAGAAATTCAGCAAAGTACAAGCCTGGTAATACAGGGGTTAGAACTGGAGGACTAGCAGTATCAATGTTTAGTTTCTCTGCATGTTCATTGAACATATTTGTAAACACCAAGGCCATTACTTTTGTAGTTGCTTTGCAGAGTATTAACAGGTAGCAAAGAATAGCTGATAAGCACAAACCCTGATGAAAACTCTTGGTATTTCCTTTGCTCGTGCTCCATTCCATTCCATTCCATTCCATTCCATTCCATTCCATTCCATTCCATTCCATTCCATTCCATTCCATTCCATTCCATTCCATTCCATGTTACAGAAATTAAATGTGTTTAATATTAAGGAAACTAAGTAATTTTTAAAACCCCATGGCTTTAACTTGGCCTGAACACAGTAAAACATTTTTTGTCAAATCGCTGGAAAGAATTGACGTATCAATTTCTTGGGAAAGGTTAATCAACAAAATTGGCATGTGGCACTTGGTCTTGGCATCCAGATACCATCCTGTGTGGCTGCACAGAGAGAAAATAATGTAGTGCTCTGGTCTTGGTCCCGATTCAGATGGCGTTGGGTCAGCAAGTCAGCGTGCACCTACTATTTCACTACAGGTGATCTGCAAAGCAGAATAATGTTTATCAGTTCTCTTTAAAACAAAAAAACAAAAAACAAGAGAACAAAGTGCAGAACCATAAAAGGCCTCATGTTTGGAGAATGAGCAGCATTTCTCAGACTTTTTTCCTGCTTCACTTTCTAATGTTAGAAATACCAGGAAGAGAAATCTTGTCTGTTATACCTTTGTTGAAAGATTTATTCAGCATTTAGTTAAAAGAGCAGAAGTGTTGAGTGATTCACACAGATAGTATTTCTTACAGACAGTTTAATTAAATGAATGTAAACTAACTCTAATCAAGCTACAACAAATTGCATAACTGAGGTGTTTCAAACAGTCTGAATAATGTTCTCATTTGCTTTACTTGATCAGAGTTCCTTGGTATGTGTTGTATCATAGCCCTGCCATTTCTCTGGCTCCCCATTGAGACTCCAGGGGAAAACAAGCCCTGAAAGTGTTTCTTTTTTACAACTCAAATATTTAAAACTAAAGTCCTTCCTTTTTTTTATTATTTTTTTTCAGAGAAAGTCTTTCAGACCATCAACCTCACTATAATTTAACCTTCCCCTCCAGAAGTTATGCCAACTTGTGTTCGTAGGATCATCATCAGCTACCTTTATTTGAAGTACAGAAAGATAATTCACAAGAGCAGAAACTCGTAGCTTTTTTCACAATCACCCTTTCTGGTCAATACATATGCAATCAAGGTAAAGGAGCTGGGTAAAGGAGCTAAGCTCACGGCATCTTGCAGTAAACATGGCACATGGAACAATTAGGGAGTCGCTGTGTCCAGAGCTCGAGTGTCTCTGGGAGTATTCTTGAACATTGAATAGGCAATTGCTCCTTTTATATTCTCCTGAGACTGAGGGTTTTTTCATAGTTACATAAAGAAAAATGAGTAGTACTTTGACCCTGTTTGGTGGTGGTGATGTGTGTGCTTCTGCATTTTACTAGATGGAGAATTCAACTCTGTTCATCACCATCCTTACACAGGATATATGTTTTAGAGTGTTACCTCTTCTGGCTAAAGATGTTTTTAAATCAGCACAAAATCTGCATTTTTTCAGGCAATCACTATCTGTGAAGTTCCCTACCTAGATCAAGAATGCACAGGAATCAGTATTAGCAGGCATCTCTTTTGAGTTGATTGTGGTGTAGCAGAGTTCCTCTTAAAACAATATCCAAATGTCTACTCCGGTTTGTCCTGCATGCTTGCCTTTATCAACCCATCAGGCTTGACTGCACTCATTTTGCACTGGTGCCAATGATTTTACAAGCTGAATGCCCCACAGACACTGGCAACCTGCAGTAAGCCCCACGGAATAGGCGACTGCTCTTACTCCAATTTTACACGTAGCGGACTGAAGCAAAAATGACAAAGGCGGCCATAGACTACTTCTTTGTGCAGGTTACCGAGTACTGCCTTCAGTGATGGCTCTCCCTGACTAATCACCAGATATTTGGCTCAAGTAAGGGAGCAGAGCACAGCTGTGAGTGGCCTACCTAGCTTTGGAGAGCTAAGCTGTTTAAATTTTGTTGTACACTCGAAGGCACCATACATGTGCTGAAAGAAGCAGTCCTGCCTTTCATGCAGCCGCAGTGAGGCAGACTGGGAACTGATCTGGTGAAAATGCACTTTTTTTTATACAGTCTGGGGATTGGCAGGCGGCTGGCGTGATTATTTTGCTGGAGCGGCTGCCTTACGCAGGCTTCACCAGTTAAACTATGGCCTCAGTTTCAGAATACTGTAACATCTTCCAGGGACTGCCACAACTGATTCATCTGCTTTCTATTCTTATTCTTCTATATAGCATTTCAGCAAACAGTCTATATTTATATCAATATCTTGTTTAAAACCTATGGGTACATCAGAACTGTGAACTTCCACAGTTCCATGATTTTAGTTCTATATAAGTTTCTATGTACATATCGAACAATTAGAATTAATAAATTGCCAGCTTGCTACGGCAAACCTTAGTTTAGATGACTGATGTCCAATTGGTCCAGAAGAGATACATGTTTTCTTCTGGATTACCCTGCCTATGCTGCTGCTTTAGATGTTTTAATTGAGCTAACTAGTTTATTTTGCAACCTTATGGGTGACTGAATTATGGGCAAAGCTCATTAGAAGCTTCAGCAGTGATCCCTACCAGTACCTCTGTCACTTTGCAGATTTACACATCTTCTCTGACTTCTTTTTTTTTCCTGTTTCTGAGAAGGTAAGATACATATTATTAAACTCTATTTTTTTTTTGCTTGTCTGTAGTCCTTCCTACACTGAACTTCCCGTCTTTGGAATTAGTGTAGTTTGAAGAATTGTCATTTACTAACCCAGTTCCAATCCCACCGAAGGGCAGAGGGACTCTGTAGGAAAGCAGTGCTATCTATACTAATAAGCATTAGTGACACTCAGGAAAACTGGGTCTTCTGAGTAGACTCTGCGTGTCGCCAGTTCTCTCTGCCATTCAGCACTAATGAAAGAGTTGATGACCTTGCTGCAGCTAACAGCTACTGCAGGAAAGGTTGCAAGGCTATTAAATTAGAAACGCAAGTACAGTACATTAAGACTAATTGAGCATGCTGATTCCTGTTGCGATTGTGATGTTGCTGGTTTGATAATGACACCTCTGCTGAGAGTTTCTGAAGTATTCCAGAGTTCTGGCATAGGAGCAGATGAAAATTTTGGAATAGCAGCAATTTCTGAAGTAATGTTACTGGCGGCACAGACAGTTCTGGTGACAATCAAACAGTGAAGAACAGTCTGCCAAAGGTCTACATGTCTACTCTGCTATGGAGAATGCTGAATTGCTGTCAGAGTAGCATGGCGAAGTGGGTTGGAAGGAGCCTTCAGGATTCACCTACCCACTTCTCCTACCCTGCGTTCCTGGGAATTATTTGCTGATCAGCTCATGGGGACTCTTTGAGCTCTTAGGCAACCTACTGAAGTGCTGCACTGGTCCCATTCCTCCAATGGAAGGGGAAAACTATACCTCCAGTACATTTGGTTCTTCAAAACACTTCTTATTTCTAGATGATATTATGTCAGGATAATCATTGTTTCCCTTGAACCAGCTGCTTTCTGTCCAAGATTGCTTTTTGGGGGAGAAAAGATTGATTCAGAAGCTTCAAGAATGACAGGGATTCCATCAACAGAGAATGAGCCACAGTACGACACCATAGCTAAGCTCACGGCATCTTGCAGTCTTATGCTTTTGGAAAGAAGAAGCAAAAATAACAAACCCTACAAGCCTCTAGTGGCAAGAATTTCAGAGAGGAGGAGCTGTTTGTTCTCTTTCAAACCTATTTGAGTTCTGCTGCAGAGGAAGGACTGAAAGCTGTTGCTGGCCCATCTCTTCATACTCATGGGCAAGTTAGAAATACCCAATTGCTGACAACTCAGTTGCTGAGAAGCCCAGCAAGGTGGACAGAGATCCACAGGACCAAGGAAAAAATGACTTAGCAGACCATGACTTATCTTTGCCCTCACCTGAGCCCTCTCTCTAAGACATCCAGAACACAAGCAGCTGTTGCATACAATTGCAGCTTGGCAATTATTTCTTATCTAGTGACTTTGTCCAGGCATTACAGTCTGGAGAAAGACTCGCAGCTGGGTGGCACTTGAGTAAGCTTTGTCTTTTTCAGAATGAGGTGATGTAGAGTGATTTTTTATCAATTTGATATTTCAGTTTCTCTACCAGAGGCATTTACTAGTTCTTTAAAAAGTGAACAAAGGTTATTTTTTAAAAATTTTAGCAGCACAGGGAAGCATACAACTATTTGACAGGTTGCAGCTCTGTATTTCTCAAAACTTTGCAAATTTTAGCATGAGTGAATGGACAAGGTCAGTCAAAAATGTTGGAAAGGAAAACATTCAAATGTTGAATAGCCACATCCTTTTACAAATTGTCTGCTGCCTCTTCTCCACCATGAGGCACTTCCCACAGCAGATGTCTTCTCCTTTCTGGCCATAACTGACAGGAAATGTAGCATATGTGTCAACAAATACAGGTCTTGTAGCATTTAGTTTCAAGGCTCTGGAATTTACCAGAATCTACGATACTTCCCCCACAACAGCAGGGAGGGGAATATTTGTCAAGGAAAATCGTTCTCATGCTGCAGAACATCCACATTGTTCATTTGCTGTATATTTGGGGGTTTGTTGTGTTTCTTTTAAACTCCATTATGAAACTACACCACTGAAAACTAAAAACCACGGTAGATTAACTTCTCTGGAACTGGTATGTGCCTACTTGATACTGTGAACTGAATGACTTCTTGAGAACCTTCAACTTTAATGTCTATTATTTTATGCCAGTGTTTTTATTAGGGATTTTTTTTTGCCTATGGAGGAATTAGAAGAAAATGCCAAAATTAAAAAAAAAAACACTAAAAAAAAAAGATCTAAGATTACCTCACAGGTACCCACAGTGGGCTCCTCATGGTATACTTTCCTGTATAAGTGAGGCTCCTTGAGTCAAATAAAACCACAGCGGAGTTTTATGATCTTCCATCCTGATGAATCATTTAAGGTTACACTGGGAGTATTCACATTAAATCCATACTGGGAAATGGAATCATGTATGCGATTCTGACCCAAGGAAAACAAGGACACTTGAGACAATGAATTCTCATGAGGTTTTAGATTACGGCTTGTTAAATAAGATACTTTTTATTACTGAAATATTTAATTTCTCCAAAATTAAATTCTTTTTTGCTTTTCAGGATTTATTTTGTTTAGAAAAAAAAAAAAGTGAGATTTCATAGAATCATAGAATCATAGAATGGTTTAGGTTGGAAAGGACCTTGAACATCATCTCGTTCCAGCCCCTCTGCCATAGGCGGGGCCATGCCTCACTAGACCAGGTTGCTCTAGGCCACGTCCAGCCTGGCCTTGAACACCTCCAGGGATGGAGCTTCAACAACCTCTCTGGGCAACCTGTTCTGGTGCCTCACCACCATTAAAGTGAAAAACTTCTTCCTAATGTTTAATCTAAACCTGCCCTCTTCCAGTTTTTAGCCATTCCCCGTTGTCCTATCACTACATGCCCTAGTAAAATGTCCTTCCCCAGCTCTCCTGTAGGCCCCCTTTAGGTACTGGAAGGCCGCAATAAGGTCTCCCTGGAGCCTTCTCTTCTCCAGGCTGAACAGCCCCAACTCTCTCAGCCTCTTCTCATAGGAGAGGTGCTCCAGCCCTCGGATCATCCTCGTGGCCCTCTTCTGGACACATTCCAGCAGGTCCATGTCCTTCTTATGTTGGGGACTCCAAAGCTGGATGCAGTACTCCAGGGGGGTCTCATGAGAGTGGAGTAGAGGGGCAGAATCACCTCCTTTGACCTGCTGGCTACATTTCTTTTGATGCAGCCCAGGATACGGTTGGCCTTCTGGGCTGCGATTGCACATTGCTGACTCATGCTGAGCTTCTCATCAATCAGCACACGCAGGTCCTTCTCCTCAGGGCTGCTCTCCAGCCATTCCCCGCTGAGCCTGTATTTGTGCTTGTAATTGCCCCGACCCAGATGTGGGACCCTGTACTTGGCCTTCTTGAACTGCACGAGGTTGGCTGGTGTTCATGATTTTTACTGAAAACTTTGAATTGAAAACCTTTAAAATTGGTTTTATTCAAAATTTTCTCACAATTCTTTTAGCCAGCAAGAAGTATCTATGATGATTAGAGCACTGTCTTTTTAGTGTTTCCTAGAATATTGTCTTTTCTGCTTTTATGGTCTCAATACAAGAGTGTGATGGCAAGTGATACTGACTCTTTGTGTACCCTGTTAGTTAAACTGAAAGGTTATCTTACATACATAGATAGATAGTTGGAGAACATGTTGACCAAGAATAACACCTAATTTTTCACATGGTAAGTGATAAGAAAAAATTAATACTGAAGCAAAGACTCGCTGCTTAGTCATTATTTTCCAATTTCCACCTCAGCCTTGTTTGATTTGGCATCAGTTGCTCAGCGCATTTGGCCATGCTGAATCAGAGAGGAAACAGAAAGCAATGCATTCCACTTGCTGATGCATCTTTCATATTCTGCCCAGTTTTCCAGGCAGTGTTCAATCCACTGCTTACAAAGCAGTTTTATTCTGGGCCTTTGCAGATGGTGATGAAGAAAGTTTGAGTACATATTTTAAACTGTGTTTACGTGGGACTGATTGTTCAAATCGAAGCAGAAATTATGAAAGCAAGTATGTATGTGTTTAAATCCAGTATTGTAGTCTGGTTAACACCAAAACAAATGGATTTTTTTATATAAACTAAAAAACCCCAAAAGCCATATATTTAATATGAAGGGCAATGTGATTCCACAAGTCTAATAATACACTCTCATCCCAAACTCATACAAAAAGAACAAGCAGCTCACAAGTTTGGACTTTGGAATGCTGTCTCCAACAAGGAAACTGAAATTCTGCAAGCTCTACTTAGAATTTGAGATTTTTATATTTTATTTGTTCATTGTCTTATTGATGCACGACAGCTCTCCAGGGGTGTCCCAGGAGAAGTTAAACAAGAACCTGCTTTGTGGGATCAGTAACAGGTAGAGGTAGAATCACATTTTGGATTTAATTTCCAAGCAGATAACATGTTGTGGAGACAGAAAGTTCAGCCTAGAAAAAGTTCTCCTGTGGCTGAAAAGTACTTTATTTATTTTTTAATGTGACAGACAAAACTGATGACGTGCACAGCGAATAACGTCTAAATCCTTTCAGCCAGGAGAACAATGACTGAAGAATTGTGCAGTTCCTCACAGATTCTGTTTATTTTGCTTTTATAGACATTTTCTGGCAAGTTGATTGTTTATCCAGTATGACTTACATATGATTTGATGTCCGTCCAAAAATCAGTGTGAAATCATAAAGTTGCATTGGTTATATTGTGGTTTTAATTGAAAGTAGTAGCGGGATTTATCTCCACAATCCTCTCCTTCCCCCAAAAGCTTCTCTTCTTCATGAAGATTTTACATTCCTACCAAATACAAAAAGACTAATGTTCACACCAAAAAGTGAAAATCTCCAATTTTTCAATGGTTCCACACTAATTCTCCTGATTTAAAGACAAGCAAGTCATACAAGACATTACTTGACATTTGCTGGAGCGTGTTATGGGGATCTATAGCTGCATCTATGTTATAGTTGGCTTTGATACAGTATTGAAGCTACATAGTGAATTCCTCCAGCTGTCCCCAGCTGTGCATTGATTGGTTTGGCTTGTAGAGCAGTTGGATGTATGCAAACCCAATATTCTTTTGATGAATATTAAACCAGAAGCTGTGCTCCTGCTGTGCATCAAGTGCACCCCAACCCCTAACAGACTTAAGGGTCTGAATCAGTGACGGTCCTTTGGACAACTTCAGTCCACAGCCAGGGGGACTGATAAAATCTGATCTGAAGTCAAAGTCCTGTACCATCTTATATAACTATATAAAACAAGCATTGATTGCTTCCATGCTGAGCCACTTCTCGTACACTCAAGTACTTGCTAAAGTAGACATTGCTTCTGATTCTTCACTTTCTATGAAGAATTTTAATCTCCTTATTTTCATCTCTTACATGCCTCTTTGTTTCCCTTTTTTTATTAATACATACACTTGCCCTCTGCCATAATAGGATGCATGTTTCCTGATTTGTTCTTGGAAACAAACCAGTGGCCTGAACAAGTTCTCCAGTTTCCAGTTTACATGTGCTGTCTAAACATAATTTATCACTTTCCTTTTTTTTTTTTTTTTTTTTTTTTTAGCCTTCCTGGAAGGTTTTGGTATTACTTTCATGTCTTTGAAATGCCTATTTCCCTGTTAAGTGAAGCAGCACAAAATGAGGAAGATGCTTGCTTCTAAGTTACCTTCTTCCTTTGACTTACATTTCTAGCATGTTTTACAATAGCTGATGTTCAAAAATTCTTTGGGAACGTTATTACAAGGGACTCTCAGTGAGTCACTCATAGAGCTCAACACATTACATATTACAGTATAGCAAAAACATAACAAAGGCATCATTCAGGAAATGTTATTAAATGGTAATATGCTTGAAGTAAAACTGCAGCAAGCCCTCATCTCTGCCCTTGTCTCGATTTTGTTTGTATGTCACTCATATATGGCTATAGTTTGTGTAAGAAGTTTGTTCTTAGACCTTCAGTACTGGTTTTGCTTCAGTCTCCTTCCCACTCTATCTTTTTAGGTTATTGGATAGTGTAATTAGCTGTTAAAACTTTACATGGGTTCAGGAGAGGGCTGGGCAAATTGCCACAAGACAAACACAAAACGCAGGATGTGGAGCAGCTGTTGGGAGAGGTGTTGTGCCTGCTCAGCCTGCTCTTACCCACTCTCAGGGATCTGCTCCTCATTGCCCAAGACCACTTCAGATGCTTTCATGTCCTGTGGATGCCCTAGTTGCCTTGACAGCAGTGGGCTCTGCTGCTGGTTATCAGCTGCAGCTCCAGCCCTCTAAGCTTGTGCTTCCTCTCAAAGTGAGCCAGTGGCTTTTTTACTCCCTTTCCATCCTTCAGAGAATCTCTAGGGAAAGCCTGCTACCCTTTCCTCTGCTTCTTTAGAAGTAGATAAACAAAATCCCTTCAGGGAAGAGATGTTCCTTGGACAGGGGGAGATGACCTACATTTAGCAGTGGATGCCAGACTTTTTAGTTTTGTGCTGTGTGGCTGCTTTTTAAATTCTTGTCACCGTATCTCCCTCAGATGCTCTGGAGCTTTTGTATTTTGTAAATATGCAGAAGCCAAAGCTTTGTATACAGTGGTAATATAGTGGTACCAGCTATAGCCCATTCAGGTACAGGTACAGCCCGATGAAAGACAGGTTGCACCTGATATTGTTAAAGTTGCTTTGCAAGTTTTGGAATGATCTTGCAGCAATAGCTGGAAAGAGAGGAGTGTATTTTCAGACATGCTGGGGCTTCCCTGCTCTAGGAATTTAGAAATGTGCTGAAGTTAGAAGGTAACTCTTCCCTCCTGCTGTGTTGGAATGCAGAAAATACAAACAAACAGAAAAGAAACCTAAGAAACCCCAAAGCCCTCACTATTTTTAGTGCAGCACCAAGCTAGAAGAGTTGGCTACAAATCCATGCAGAGCATGTGCAGGATTTTTTGAAGGAGAGCTTATGTCCTTTCCACTGTTTGCTCCTTGGGGCTTTTCTTGTGGGGAAATGGGAACCCGCAGCGCTGACTGCAGATGTTGGGATGGCAGTGGCAGTCAGTCGCTTGCTTTACTAAGTGGCTGCTGTCCTGCAGATCACGAGCAAGGAGCAGTGGGAAGTCTGGAGACCATTGCCTGCCTCTACCGAATATGCTGATCTGACACCGGTATGCTCATAATATGGATTAGAAGAATCACATCAGACCCAGTTAGACACACAAAGCGGTCATCTTCTCAGTTAACTTGAGCAATCCACAAGTGAAATGTCTAGTCTTTTTTTGAAGTTCCCCCTGTAGGCCAGGGAATGCAATAGTCCCTGGCCTATTGCAACCCATCTGTTGTCCCCTCCCTAATGCAACCCATCTGGGGTTGCATTCCATCTGCAAGTGCCTCTTCCCCTCTGCTTGCACCAAGGGGACCCGAAGGACTGACTTCCATGCTTAAGAAATACTCACCAATCCCAACAATGGGAGAAATGCTCATCCTCATTAAGTTGAGGGGTAAATACTTTCAATCAACCATATTATAGAGGTGTCTGGGACAATCCTGATATTATTGGAGTGGCAGCTGTGTACCCACGTTCACTTCCCCTCATTTTGGGTGCTCAGTTTGGACACAGAAGCTACTATGGTGCCAGTTCAAGAGCCTGAGACCCATCAGATCTCTGCTGCCTGGCACTGCAAGGCCCTGCCTCGCTGAAAAGGGAATCAGCTGCTAATGTTAATATTTGGAAACAGCAATTTCTGTCATCTCAGCAGCACCAGCCATAATTTCAGGATTTCTTTGAAAAAAAATAAAATAGTTGAGTTCAGGGATAAAACATCCACATGCAAATTAAACACTGTCAAGAGTTTTGGGGGTCATCTCTGGCAGCAGATTGAGTAACTTGTCCTCATAGAAGCAAAATGCCTCAGGAAGAACTCGAAACCCATGGTATTTCCCAACCTAGCAAGTGCTTTGCTAAATGAGAGCAATAACTTCATATATTGACAGTTTGTTCAGATATTTAGTATTCCAGTTATCTAGAACAACATTACCACAATCTCTGGGACAGAAACAGATAATTTCATCATAGTGTTTTAAGAACCTACTTTCAATAACCAAGCTGATTTAGAGTGAGTGCAATAATTTAGGATTTACTTAGTGGGTTATTGCTGAGCCAAGTCAACGTGACATATTTATTCCTTTTAATCACATCAGTGTTATGTTGACAATTAACCTTTGATGATTCAAAAGCTTTTTGAAGTAACTAGTGGCACTATAATGCTATATTTGGATCTAATTAAAACTTTTGTTCTGAACATGATTTTCCCTTTAATGCCAACTGCATTACTGTATGTGTTACAAATGCAATCATATAATTGAATGGATTTGAAGTAGTAGCTTAAAAAGAACAAATGGACAATCTGAGTGGGAAAACACTTCAGGAAAAAATGAAATGGTAATTAGCTGGCTAGCACAGCATTTTTGTTTTATTTTATGAAAACCAGTATGTTGCTGCATTTTGCATTTTATTTTCATGATGTCACCTCTGGCTTTTCCTATTTATACACCGTGGCTCCTTGGACTAATCTAAATCTAAGTAATTTTTTTTTTAATGAGATTTTTTTATTAATATGACTGCTAATCTCCTTGGAGAGACTAGAGGGTTGGAGCCAGTTCTAATTGAAAGTAATCAAATGCTCACTTTGGTATCAGTGTTTTCAAGATATGCAGAAGGCTTAGCTATTATTCTGAATTGTTACCATTGTTAATTGTTCCCTGTGTTCTAATCTTATCAACTCTCTTTTTTTTTTTTTTAAATGAGACCAATTCAATGATTGAATTGGACAATGTGGTTAATTTAGATATTGTATTTACTTACACACATGTAAAAACCATATGTATACTTATATATACAACTTCCTCCCCATAATCTACATCGTGAACAAAGGAATGGTTTATCTGGTAACCATAAATTAATAGTGGCTGCAGAATATAATTTGAATGTACATTCGTTAGCAAGCGTTAGCAAAAATAATTTTTGAAGGTACATTTGTTAGCAAATATCAGCACCTGCATTTCATTTAACAGAGCTAGGATAACAAGAAATTAACAGAGCAGTCACTTCAAGTTAATTGCTTCCCTCTCTCACGCTTCAGTCTAACCAGAGGGGTCACTAAGAAAGCCATGTTTTCCTTATAACGCAATGCATGTCACTAGATGCGTCATTCCCTCCGCCAGAGGCCTCCACCAGGCAGCTTCTTTATAGGTAATATACAATTTTTCCCATATTGATACTCTCCCATTTGCCTTTCTGCATCTTCTCTGCAGATTTGGTACTTGCAGACAGGGAATTACTGCCCGGGAACAGTACCCGGAAGAGGGACAGAGTAATTCCCCAGTTTTGAGTGGGGGTTCATTATGGTTTCAAGAGCTGCTGTGCAGCTGGAAGCTGGCAAGTGTTTCTGGCATTGGCGGTAAGGCTGCCCAGCTGTGTTTCTAAGTGGACTACAATGAGTTTTTTTCATTAGTAACTGTTCTTCTGAGGGAAGCAGAGTTCTTACAGAGCAGGAGGAATGAGGAGAAATACTTTTGAGTCACCATCTGAAGAGACCATCTTTCTTTTTCACTCTAAGATACCAGTTGTGTAGGTCTCTCATGGTCCAAAGACCTCCATTTGAAGGCATCCCAGGGGCATCTGCTCAAGGGACAGGAAGCATGCCTGGTGAATGGCGCCATGTGAGAGGCCAGATCTAAGCACCCACTGACCACTGGCATGTAGCATGCTGGGTGACAGCAGGGGAGTCTGCAGCACTGCGTTGCCTAACCTTAGCGGGCCTGTCCCTCTGTGGGGCAGAGGAGAGAAAAGCCCACCTGGCCCCTGCTCGGCAGGAATCTTGACAGGCCTGGTGTGCCTGGGAGTGCCTCTTCATACTGTCTGGAGACAGTATGAGGATCTCTTTAGTGTGGTAGGTGTCCTGCTCAGTGCCCACAGCTCAGTCTAGAGAAAAGAAGACTGAGGGGGGATCTTATTGATTCTTATAAATACTTAAAGGGAGGGTGCCAGGGGGATGGGAACAGTCTTTTTCCAGTGGTGCCCAGTGATAGGACGAGAGGTAGCGGGCACAGACTTGAACATAGGAAGTTCCATCTTAACACGAGGAGAACTTCTTTACTTTGAGGGTAGTGGAGCGCTGGAACAGGCTGCCCAGAGAGGTGGTGGAGTCTCCCACTCTGGAGACATTCAAAACCCACCTGGACACCGTCCTGCTGTAGGTGACCCTGCTCTGGCAGGGGGGTTGGACTAAGTGATCTCCAGAGGTCCCTTCCAACCCTGATTCTGTGATTCTGCGATTCAGGGGTCCCCTTGCTGGGAAGGAATGGGGTGCAGTCGTGCAAGTAGCCGATGTTTTTAAATTAAGTACCTCTGTGTCTCTGTGGCCACTGAGAGGAGTGATTGCAAAATTGAGAAAGACAGGTCCCTCTCAGATAACAGTGCTGTCATAATGGTGGTTTAGTCAGTGAGAACTGTCATACAAACCAGCAAGAAATAAATCTCTCCATGTTGCCTCACAGTGAAATAAGTATTTGCTCCTGGAGTGTGGTCTTTCTGCCAGTGACTGGCAGCAGCAAAACTGCTGTGGATAAAGCGCTGCTGCGAACAGACGGCCCTGGCATATCAGTGATAAGCATTATAAAAAGGTGTTACTGTTAGGGACTGTGCTAAGTACACTTTTACCACACAAGGACAGATAAGCACAGGTTGTAAGGTGGCACATAGCACAGTTGTCACATAGTATTTTGAGGAAACCCCAGAGGGCTTGGACCATGAAAGATGATAAGAGAGGATTAAAGAGTGTGTCTTTCTTCAGTGAACTATACTTTGCGTAAAACTAGTGACTGCTTGAATAAACAAGCTGTGTAAAAAGATGAGTACACAAACGCAACATGAAGTTTGAATAATTGTCTTACGGGAGCTTCAAGCTTTCATAGGACATCAACCATTCCAGGCAGGTTTTGGGGACATGGCCCGATAGAAAGGTAGCCACTTGTGCCCCAAATTGGACATAACAATTTGTTTCCCTGAGGTTTCAGAAATCGACTTAGGGGACTAGATAGTCTTTCTTTGCCTTGTGCTGTAATGACTCTTGCTTCACCTTGGCTTGTAATTTCTGGAGAACATAGAAGCTTCAGCATGATTTGGAGGTGTAGAAAGCCTCAGGGACAGAAACCCAGGTCCAATACGGTCCAAAGGCAGCCTTAGACATTCAGTTCCTGAAGGGGCACAGGAAAAGATATTTTTCAGTGATGTAGTTCTAATTAACTCTTAAAAGGTACAAGCGTTACAGTGATCCTATTCAGGATGAAAACTGTGTCTAATAAGACCATCTGTCAATGAAAACAGGAGAAGCAAGTAATTCTGTGCACAGAATTCAGTAGCCCAGTTTCCAGTGTCTGTTTCTCCTCGTCTCTTTCCTGCTTCCTCACCCCTACTAGGGGAAATTTTGGTGTCTAATGGAGAGTAAAACCACTCCTTAATGGGAGCACAAAAACCACACAACATGACTCCACAAGATTTATTTCCTTAGGCAACCACACTAAAAATAGGCCCTTTCCTAGTTTAAACAGTTGATTACATGCTATTACAAGGGGAGCAGTAGGGGAGGAAGAAATGCTGCAGAAACGTTATTAAAATACTGCAAAATATTTGGGGGTGGTGAGACACTGAAACGGGTTGCCCAGAGAAGCTGCGGATGCCCCATCCCTGGAAGTGTTCAAGGCCAGGTTGGATGGGGCGTTTAGCAACCCGGTCTAGTGGGAGGTGTCCCCACCTATGGCAGGGGGGTTGGAACTAGATAATCTTTAAGATCCCTTCCAACATAAACCATACTGTGATTCTATGATTCTATGATTAATCTTTGTGTATATTCAACAGTGGAAGACCAACACTGTGCTTGTATCTGAAGGGACCTTGACATGGGAATTTACCTTCCTAAAGACCTTACAGTTTATCTCATTGTACATTTAATTTTGGTTTTATTCCTGATATTGCTGAGACTGGATAATTAGGTACCAAACTCAGTGCCCACAGGAATCCTAAAATCAACAGAAATCTCCCACATGGCCTTGGTTACAAAATTCTAACCCTCTAATGCGATAAGGCACCTCAGAGCCATGTCACAGCAATCTGTTCTGGGTTTATGTATGCTTACAATACAAAATTTAAACTCTTAAAAGATGCAGTTGCAGTATTTCTTTCTCTCTGTGAAATACATTATGTGTGGTGGAACCATAAACAGATCTAAATGTGAAGACAAATAGAATTTGCAATTCAACATTTCTCAGCATCAGTCAGGATGGAAATGTACGAACCCCTCAGTGTGCTGAAAGAATTTATTTTAATTTGTTTTCCATTTGATTCACTTTACATAGTTTAGTAATGTCAAAATTATTGTGCTTCACTGTAGCTGTAGTTTTAGCGTGATCTTTTTACAGTATTTTGTATTGCAAGCCTTGCTTAGTATGTACCGCTAGACAAGGGTCCAAAGGGAGAAGGGAAGAGAAGAGACCATTTTCTACAAAACCAGAGACAGAATTTTTGTGGTTATGCTTTATGAGATTTATTTTTTCACCTCACTTAACATCTCCAGTGTTAGTGCTCTGGTATTTTGCTGCACATTGCTGTATTTTGTTGCATGAGTATTTTGCACTCCTTACTTCTTGTAAATACACTGCTAATTCTGTTATCCTGACTAAATTTGTTTTGAGAACCATGGGGGAAAATCTGTTTTTTTTTTAATTCAAAAACATAAGTCCAAAACACATCTTTCAGGGAAGCCTAAGGTTCAGCATGGTACAGTCCATTTCCTATCCAGTCCTTTTTGCCAGCAGAGAGAATACAGGTCAGAGCGGTTGGAAAGGAGGCAGAAATTTTGCGTCAGACTTGGATTAGATTTTGCGTTATGTGTAGAAAAGTGTAGAGTAGATGAAAAGTAGCACATGCTCTTAAGCCAGAATGTACTAATGTGGATGGGGAATGGAAGCCCTATACCAGCTATTCCCAAGACACTGTTCAACCTTCAGCATCAGGCACCAAAATCTGCCTGATACATATAGTAATTCACACTGCACTGAAGTTATTTAAATCAATCTTATGAAATTCTGTTGCAGAAGAAGTGCTAGAGTGAATTCTGGCTAAAGATTTTGGTTTTCTCCTGATCATAATTTCTGATTTATTTATTTTTTTCAAATGAATCAGCTTAATATCTGTGGGGTGAAACTTAAATACTGCTTGAGTATTTATGGTTGGTTTGGCTGTGTATTATTCTAAGGTATTTGCACAGCATCCTGAAAGCTGTAAAAAATACTTTATAACTCAACAACGTATCATCAATCTATTTGTGACTGAGCTCTTGAGCGCATTTTCAAAATCCCTACCTGAGTCAATCAGTTGCAATCACCTAAAGTACACATGAATGATTGATTTTGACATCTGGAATGGTAAGATTATTACAATACAGAATAAAGCACCTGTGTCATTTCTGCCTTGAATGGCTGTTAGGGTAATAACATAAAGTAATGAACTGTCGAGCACAAATGGTTAATGAGAGCAGTTTAGCTTTCACAGTCAAAACAATGCTTTGTGAGGAGCAAGATTTATAAAAAGCTTGTCTCACAATGCATAGCATCATCATCCCATATGAAGACCTATGTAATCACGATTCTCACTTTCAGCTCACAGTACCCAGCACTGTATTTTGCATAATTAAGGTAGCACAGGCTTTTATTTAATGTTGCTCAGCTGGTATCCGTAATAGTTACAGAAAGGCTTGCTATAATAAGAGTTCCAATGCTTGATATTTTTATAAATAACAAAAAGAAAGTGGTCCAAATCTTTGAGCATAAATAGTTTTGGTCAAGTCAGTGGAGCTGTACCCCATTGGTATCAGCTCAGCATATAGCCCATCACATTAGTACTCCTGATAAATACTACTCAATAAAGTAGCAATTAAGTTTTTCTGAAAAGTTTGTCAGTATTTTTAGCAAGTGAATCAAGCATTTTCAGAGTAGTTTTTTCTTTTTCTTGGCTTACTAGGAAACTGGATGCATTTCTTACTGTTTTCTTAAGTCTCTATTTTATGGTTAGGGAATATCAGTCCTGGCTTGTATAATGGTTTTGCCTATTCATTTATAGTTCCCAAATTCCCAGAGTAAATCTGGAAATACAAAAGCACCTATTCTATATCATGTTAATTCCACTTTTTTCCCTTGCTTTTTGTGATGAGGCTTTTCAATAGCAAAATCTCAGTAACAGTAACAATATTCTACAAAGCCCAGTCAAAAGGGTATTTTAAAAACATCAGCATTTGCCTAGGAGAAAGTCCCAACATTGCAGCCAAAAAATGTTGCGATACTATGGGCCTGAAGAAGTTGGTGCTGTTTGAATCAGATGATTGTTATTTTCTTGCTGTTTCAGGCAGTTTTGCCTGTTGCAAATTATATTCTAGAGAATGGCTAAAACATTGGATATTTTCAGTTAATTCATTTTGCTAGCTGTGACACAATCTTCAGGCTGTACCCAGACATTTCAGAGAGGAAGAAATATTAAAAGTGTTAAAAATACTATTCAAACAAACAATAGAACAAAGAGGCATTTACATAAGCAAGAGTTGCTGAAAGCCATAGAAGCTTGGTTCTGCAGAACCAACCAGAAAGCTTGTAATGTAATCCCTCTAACAAAACCCTTCCAACCAAGACTGCTTAACGCATCAGAGCTCCCTAAAGAGACAGCACCTTAATTACCATTTGTTTGTTCAGAGATTGAATGGAAACAGTATTGATGTAAACTACAATGGTACAACACCTGGCAGGCTTCTTTTTTGAGTTTTGTAGCTTCACTTCCAGTTCCACCAGCCTGTGTACTCTGGATCCACGAAATTGCTTTTGTAAACTCTTTCAGTGCTTCAGCTTTCTATTGTTTTCATTTAGTTGGAAATTACTGTTATTGTTTCTTCTCCATTCCTAGCACCTCTGGCCAATGTGCTGTGCAATTATTGAAGGGTCACTAGGAGCTGGGCCACTTTGACAGTAGCTATCCCAAACCCTGCCTCTAGTTCAGTTTTCCACAAAAGACATAGAACTTCTAAAAAAACAGGGTGGGATTTTCAGGCGTTCCTAAGGGATTTGCATGCTGAATACTCTGAAATACTGTGGAAGTTGGGCAGCTAGCTTCTGTAACAGTTACAGGTCACTCTCCCCATCACTTAAAAAGTGGTAAAGAGTGGGTACTGCAGGAAGAACGTCTGTTCTACTCTCTTTATTAGATAACATACTTTTAAATGTTACTTACATATAATTACATATTTATCCTTGTTCAGAGGTGTACAGGAGAGTTATGACCTGCTTCATGACAGAGTACAAAAAGATGTTCAGCAGAGCCATTTCATCATTCATCTGAAAGGAAATGGAATGTTGTATTTCAATATAATGTTTTTAAAACAGGATGACTGAATAGATTTTGTCAGCAGCAATGTGACAAAAGGCTGTCAAATTTGTGCTGCTGCCACTTCATAAGTATTAGTATGTCTATCTTTTTATTTACTGAAAATCCATCTTTTAGAGAAGTGACGGGTGTAAGATATTAAACTAATTTTTTACAGGTTATGCTTTGCAAAAAATATACTGCTAGATGAAAGTTGCAGAACTCAGTTGTGCTGTTGTACAAAACAATGTGATGTCATTAATTCCAGGCCCTTTGTAAATAGGTTTTCTTTAAAAGAAGACATGTATCTCAAAAGGAGCACATCTTTGACCAATTTTTGATCAGAGCTGATTTTAGTTGTGACGAGAAACCTTATTTGTTTTATTTCTCATGTCTTAGGTTTCTATTTCCCATTTCAATCACTAACAATTTTGTTTTGGTTTCATTTTATATGTTAACATTTGAAGTATCCCTATTCATACTTTTCTATGATAACATTTTATTTTAATTTTATTTTATTTAATTTTAAAAACATGTAAAAAGTTGTTATGTCTAGTACTGGGACAGAAGCTGAAGAAATTGTGTGTTTTCTTAGCTTAAAAGCAAATTCTTATCTTTATTGATTTGTATTCAGCTTATCTCTGACATATTACTAGCAGTCTTGTGTTTCTCTGCCATGCAGAATACTTGCATGTTTGTATTCCCTTTCCAACATGTTTCAGGCATGATGGAGTTGTGTCTCCAGCATTCACCTTGCTTGCATAGTAGCTGGAAATTTTCCAGATCGTCTTCTTCTTTTCCCATGTGGTTTCTACATGGGAAAACAAGAAGACAATCTGGAAAATACTTTCATAGAAACATGGAGTCACCAAATATTTTAGTTTGGAAGAGACCTATGGAGAGCCATACATCTTCTCAGAGGTCCACTCAGATGTAGTTACTCTGGACTCTGTCCATTTGAGTCTTGAACGTCTCCAAGGATGGAGATCCCCTAGCCTCTCTGGCCACCTGTTCCAGTATTTGACTACCCTCATGGAATTTTTTTTCCCTAACATCTATTCAGATTTTTCCATTGTATTGGGTTTATGTGGCAAGGTTTTGGAAGCGTGGGGGCTACAGAAGTGGCTTCTGTGAGAACATGCCAGAAGCTTCCCCCATGTCCAATACAGACAATGCCAGCTGGCTCCTAGATGGACCTGCAACTGGCCAAAGCTGAGCGACAGTGGTAGCACCTTGGTTATAACATACTTAAGAAGGGGAAAAAACTGCTGTGCATCAGCAGCTGGAAGAGAAGAGTGTGAACATCTGAGAAACAGCTATGTGGAGACACCAAAGATCAGTGAAGAATGAGGGCAGGAGGTGCTCCAGGCCCTGGAGCAGATTCCCCTGCAGCCCGTGGTGAAGATCATGGTGAAGCAGGTTGTCCCCCTGAAGCCCGTGGATAACCACAGTGGAGCAGATATCCACTTGCAGCCTCTGAAGGACTCCACGCCAGAGTGTATGGGCACTCCCAAAGGAGTCTGTGACCCCATGGAGAGGAGCCCACACTGGAGCAGGTTTTCTGGCAGGACTTGTGACCCCATGGGGTACCCATGCTGAAGCAATCCTTTCCTGAAGGACTGCACCCTGTGGAAAGGACCCATGCTGGAGCAGTTTGTGAAGAACTGCAGCCCACAGAAAGGACCCACGTTGGAGAAGTTCATGGAGGACTGTCTCCCATGGGTAGGACCCCATGCTGGAGCAGGGGAAATGAGTGAGGAGAAAGGAGCAGCAGAGACAATGTGTGATGAACTGACCACAACCCTCATTCCCTGTCCCCATGCCCCTCTTGGTAGAAGGAGGTAGAGAAAATTGGCAGTGAAGTTGAGCCTGGGAAGAAGGGAGGGATGGGGGGAAGCTGTTTTAAGATTTGTTTTTATTTTTCATTATCCTGCTCTGATTTGATTGGTAATAAATTAAGTTAATTTCCCCAAGATGAATCTGGTTTGCCTGTTACAGTAATCACTGTGCACCTCTGAGAAGAGTTTGACTCCATCTTCACTGTCTTCTGATCAGGTAGCTGCAGGCAGCAATAAAGTTTCCCCTGAGCCATCTTTTTTGTAGACTGAGCAGACTCAGCTGTATCAGCTTTTTCCTGTATGTCCAGTGCTCCAGCCCCCGACCGGCTTGGTGGTGTCCACTGGAGTTGCTCCAGGACATCTATGTCCTTCTTGTACTGGGCAGCCCAGGTAGGTGGAGGATGGTTTCCCTTCCCATTCTGAAGTCTACAAGAGGACGAAGAGTGATCATTGGCTATTTGTTACTTAGCTATAGAAAGTTTGAAAGGGATTTTGAAGACATTGACAAGAGTTAGAGATAGATTTATCACACATAATTTAACCTAGGCATGAAATCTAAGTCTATTGCTTATGTGCACTGTACAGACTTTGAGGAGAGCTAGATGCCTCTTAGGTGATTCCTCCTAAATTCTCATCCAAAACCACGCATATTGTCCTCTAGAAACATCTCTTTCGATCTCTTCCTGTCTCCACTTATTACAGAGGGAAGCTTAATAACAAGCCTCATCATTACTTAGTAGTCCAGTAACCTCAGGTCTTATTTATATAGGTTGGACTTCTGGTAGACTCAGTCCATCTGCAGTGAATAAATAGATATTAGGTGCTTGGTACTAGACTCTGACATTGATTCTACCTCTACCTGCACAACTGTTTAATAGTATCTTCCTTCCTTTTTTCCCCTCCAGCAAGAAGAAGGGGTACCTGGAAAGAAAGATGGGGATGAATGGATTGAGAAGAATGGGCTGTGTGGCTAGATACTAAGGGAGAGGCAGGTCTCACACAGTGGGGCGTTCTGTCTGCTATGTCTGCTTTTACTTCTGCCAGCTTGCTTTGATTTACATTTCCCAAACAATAAGAATTTGGTCCTGCTGAGATCTTTCTCTGCTTTCTTTCTCTGGAGGCAGCATATCCAATATTACGCTGTCCTGACAGCCTGCTGGTGTGTGCAGCAGAGGACTACAAGACACAGAGAGCTGTGTGATAAGTAAATTCTGAAGAAACAAGACAAAGGGGTAGGAAATATCACAGGACCATTCCAGCCCAATGTACTGAGCTGGACATTTCTAGGTGGAGAACAGAGCACATCCCTTAGGGTTACACAATTTGCGGTAATCTGGTTTAATGTGTGACAGAGAACATATTGCCTGAAAAAAAAACCCTTCAGAGATGTTTGACAATTTGCCAGTCCTGCCAATTTTCCCTGAGAGTACAAAGTATTTACCTAAAGATTCAAGCGAAAGAGGCATCACAGTCATCATGGTCTGGATAGCAGCTGGTTGCAACACAGGGTCATTTTTTTCAACTTCCTCTTATTTGCACAAGAAATATACAGATTCTTACCAGTTTAAAAATGTATCCAATAGAAAACCTCAGAGCTGCCTCCCCCACAGCTTTGTCCCACAGCCCCCCCAAGCCTACCACCAACCCCCCCTGGTTACACCCCATACAGGTAGCCAGGCACAAACTGCTGTCATGGACTCATCAGTGCCTCCTGTGCTGTGGTACTTGGTGGAGTAGGTTGTAGCCCTGCGGGTACATAAAAAAAAAAATTACAATTTTGCTTTAATGCATCTAAATTAGAGTTGCCTCTGGCCCATATCTTCATATACTCATGTCTGTGTACTACTGCTTTCTATTTCTACCCAGATTGCTTTTTCATTGCTAAAACTACATACATAATAAATTGCGTATGACTGAGGCTTGACTTCTACCAACATCCTGTAATTACTTAATGGATTAGGAAGGATACATGAAAAATCTTTCTCATGAAACTACACGTGGTGAGAATGGAAGAGCAGTACGTAGCCTGTTGGATGAAGTGACCGATGGGTGCCTTCCTCAGAGGTAGTGGTTTCTTAAAACTCATCTTAAAACTCATCTGTTTGGTGTATACAAAGCTGGGCAGTAAGAATAGATAATTTACACAAATGATACTCCACATGCCTGGATTTTTTGCAGTCACAACATGGGATTTTCTGGTTGACTCTGAGGTCTTTTTCTATTTAATAGCTGGTGCAACAAAAAAAGTGACCAGTTTAAACTTTATGTTTTTATTTGCCGTAATCATATTCATTTTGCTTCGAGCTGCTGTCCACAGGTTTTTTTCTTACCTGTTTAAATTGTGCTGGAGAAAATGCTGAGAGAACATCTGACATATCCAATTAGGTTCAGTTCTGAAAGAAATCACTTCAAGCTATTTTAGAATTGAGCTTATAGGGCTTTTAAAGCTCTATTATTTATGAAGCTGTACTGCATAGGGCTTTATAAAGCTCTGGTTTGGATTCTGAAAACAAAATGGGACTGCAAACGCCTTTTAGATTTTAAAGGGTTAAAAAACCTCTTGTTGCTTACTTCATTTCTGCAAATAGACAAAACCAAGACCAAATAACAGAGAGATTAACAGAGAGGCAGTTAACAGAGATTGTAGGCAAAAGTTGTCAGTTTCCTTTGATATTTGGTCTAAACTCCTGATTGCAGCTACACTCAGGCACCATCCTTTGAGTTAAAAGTGAAATTACACAGAGTTTATTAAATTGTTCTTTCACAGAAGAATTACTGATCTTGACTATATGACTCGTAATAGTAAATCCAAAGTGAAGCCAAGATATCAGTGGGGCACAGTTCTCCGTAGGATTGGTGAGTGCATGGTGCCCACATGAAGAGAAGATCAGACCTTTCTAGATTCAGCTTTTGTCCTGTTTAACAGATTCTTTGAGCACTGTGATGAAAATTCATTCTGATAGGCTTCATTCGATATTTCAGAGAGATAAAATTTTTCTAATGCTTATAATAGATGGACTGATATAGCAGAGAGGACGCATTAATCGGGCTACTGCTACACGCTTGTAATTCAGCATGTACATTTTGTTTCCTTTTAAAAATGTGTGGATCACTAATACTGCTGCGTTTTGAAACAAGTTGAGAAATTGCAAATCAGCAACTAAGTTGTTTGGTTTCATCTTATCCACAGTGACTCTGTGCCCTAGATTCTTGTTCCTCATCCTGCTGTTCTCTTTTCACTGATGAAAACTATTCACGATCAGCTTCCCTACGGAGCAGTAATGCCAGGTACAGTGAGAAGCAGAACAGCTGAATGCCATAAAGAACATAGGTGCTGAGTTGTTTCTTAGCTGGGCTGGTAGCCCCTTAATTTTATTACGGGTATTGCTTTTATAAGTGCAGTAGGACTGGATTGTTCAGAGGATAGATTCCTGTACTCATAGCTGCATTCGTCTTGACCCATGTGTGTTCACCCTCTGTAGTTCATCTGGATTTTTAAAAATCTTTGGGCACCTCCTGGGGCTGCCAGGGTGTCTATTTGGGCTGCGTTAGCCACTGATGTGCTTTTGCCTATCTGTGCGTCAGAGGCGTGGAATAAGAAATAAAAGAAGTGTGCCAGCATAACGCCCCTCTTACCACAGTGTCAGAAGAGCTGAGCTGAAAAAAAAGCATGGCACAGTCCTAAAAACAATACCTGGCTACCTGAGGGTTCCCAAAGCTGCTAGCAGAGACTGAATTTGAAGAGCAGTAACAACAAGGGGCAACTTTTAGCCCATTTCTCCCCAGGCTGAGCCAAGTCACTGTGAGAACTCATCAAAAACAAACATAAAAGCCATGCCTGGGCTTTTCTGTCTGCCACTTTGGTACCAGGAAGGTCACACGGGCTAAGCACTGCTTCCGCACAGGGAACATAATTAAAATGTAAAATGACAGCAGACGGTGTTATTGTCAGTGGAAGGTTCGTTCGACTGCTGCCTGCAAGTTGCTCTGAATCACTTCAGAAATGGTGACATCAATGGGAATACTCCCAGTAGCAACAGCCACTGTGGAAAATATTTATATCTTTGCTTAATTTCTGACAGTTAATGAGACCCACAGGGATTATCCACAGAGCAAAAAGCACCTTGTTTTGGCCTGTTTGCTTTCCAATGCAGAATATTTATTGGTCTCCAGTCACTCCCTGATGACACTTTCGTCTTTCAGTCTTTGGCCTCTGCCATTCTGGATATAAATAAATAAGAAGAGAGAGCCTTTGCAAACTGCTTTTAAAAACCTGCTGCTTTTGCATTTCTCCCGGGGGAACTGTTTGCTCCTGTTTGTTAAGTATTTGGAGCCATTCACTTTCCTGATCTCGGGCACAGGAAGGCCGGGGGCTTTGGCTCCTGAGCCAGCTTCTCCCTCTCCCGTGCAGGAAAGGCCTTATATCCGCGGCCTTGCTGGTGCACCCCGGCACGTACACGGACTGTTATACCGAGGCGACATCGTGGTGCCTGGGCAGGGTGTCAGGATTTTGGCTCTGCCTCATAAGCTTATTTGAAAGAAAGACTGTGTTCAATGAAAGGTGATATGGAGAATCCTCCCTGCCGAGCCCCTTGTGCAAACACAGATTAAGGAGGAAGATTTTGTTCTGTAAATAAGTTTGCCCCCTTTTACTATCTTCTTGGGACAGACATCCTTCTCAGGCTGTGGCATGTACAGACAGACATTGCCTGTGGCATAAACACTGGCACACAAGTGGCTACCAAACGAACAAGGCATCTCACAGGGTAGCATGAGCACCCACATGCTCAGAAATAAGGACGATAGCTGCAAGGAGGCATGCAAAGCTTCTTGCTAAGCAAGAAATGAGTATGACAGAAGCCATTTCACTTAGACATTGCATGGTTTCCTTTGGTGAGAGGCCTGACAATGGCATACCAGGACATAAATGTACTTTGTCTTATGCTGTCTGTCTACAGATAAACCTGTCAAAAGGCTAAGTGGTATATATGATATTCTTCTGTCTGCCTACAATACTGCGGCTGGTGAGTGCTGGTGCTCAGTGTCATTGCCATTGCTTCAGACTAAAAGGAGAGGAACCACTCCATTGTAACGAAGACCATAAATGCTAATGAGAATTATTGGCTTGAACTGTGGAAATATGTACAGGGTTCAGTGTGGCTTTACCTGCCCTCTACTAACTTCAATTTTTAACAGCTGGTTGTGAAGCTTTGAGCATACAAAAAATGCACTGGTATAGCATTTGTTAGCTTTTATAGTAGGTATAGTTAAGCTGCTGAAAAACCACCATGTGGACACAGTCTTATTGTGATGAGAAAGCAGATGGTTACTTCAATTGGTAAGGATTGTGTGGGAATGGTTGGGAAGTGAGGTATATAGGCATTGAAAGGTTTGGGTTCTTGTCTGCAGGGGCGGGGTATGACAGGAGAGTGAAGAGAGCTGTGGAGCTGGAGGTTACAGTAGAAGGTCAGTACTATGTGTATGTGAAGGCATAGCAAAGGGAAAAAAATCCTTCAACTTTCCCCATTTGTTTGAATTTTTTGTTGTTATCAAATTGAGTGTTTCATACTTCCTTTTGAATTAGCTCTGCTATGTCTAAATTCACCCCTTGTACTATATTTGTGTTATTCACTATTTTGTTTATTCTGCAGACCACATACTTAGCAAATCTTAAAAAAAGCAGTATGATACCCTAGGGGTACTAGGTCAATATGCTTTTCCAGACAAAACAGTGTGAACTTTAGCAGTTTCGACTGGCTAGATTTTCTTGAATTCTTTTTCTTCCTTATCGAAATGATTTGAATTAGAAAACAGCTTATTTCTAAACAGACAATTTCAGAGGAAAGTTATCTACAAATTTCATTTGTGGTAGATTTAGTCAAAAAGCTGATTAAAACAGTGATGGTATTTTGATACCAAACCAAAGTCCTGGAGTTTTCATCACAAGGTTACTCTGTACTAAACTTATTTTTCTGTTTGTCAAGCTCTGCAAAACACTTGGGAGGAAAGACTGAAGTAAAATTTGAAGTGAAGTGGATGTTATTTGGATTTGGATCCCATTATAAAAGCTTTTCTTATCCTGTAACACCTTCTTCTCCATCGAGAATAGCTTCCTATTCCTCCCAATTTTTAAAAGCTTTTCAGTTGCATTTGCTTCATAAAATCTTTAGTATAATGTGAAATTCTGAATTCCATCTTTGTGAAATCACTATCCAAAACCCAAGCATATTCAAGGTATTGCATGTATTTAAAGCTGAAGAGGTACCTCTCCTTCTGTAGCTATTCCATATCTAACTTACTTTGGGGGTGTAGGGGAAGATGAAACTAATTCTTTGAGTACCAAAGGCTGCCGAGAAAATCAGTGGGAATGGGCCTAATTCTGTGACACACAGAGGACTTTCAGATCCTATAGGGTAAGGCTGTGATACATTTTCCCACCTCCCATTTTGGCAGGCTGCAAAAATTGAAAATCTCCTCTGATGATCATACTAGACATTATTCATCTTTTGTTGACATTCTTGAGGAAAAGAAGAAATTATTTATAATATAAGTAACATCAACAAATTTTCTGAGTGCATTTCCCCTTTGAAATGAGAATATTTCTTGCTTCTTTGGGTGAAGCAGAGTTAGAGATAAAGTAAGAAATGGAACACAAAGCCACAAAAAAGAACTTCTTTTCAATATGAGAATGCATAGCCTTTCAGGTCTCAAAACACTATATATATGTCTCAAGAGAAAAAATCTAATCATCTGAACCATCGAATCATGGAATTATTCAGGTTGCAAGAAAGCTTGGGGGTTGTTAGTCCAGCCACTTGCTCGAAGCAGTGTCGGCTATCTGACAAGACCAGCTTTGTTAGGACTTAGTTCAGTCGGGTCTTGAAAACCTTTAAGGACAGAGATTTTACAGCCTCTGCCACTATTTAGGGTATTTCTCCATTGCAAATGGACATCGAAATATCCAAGAAAGCATACAGAAAACATTGCCGTATGTCAGGGGAAGTGATTACTCACTTTTACTTAGTGCATGTTGCACCATATCTGCATCTAGTTTTGGGCCCCCAGATGTATCTGATCACATTTACAATTTTAGTATTTTATTTCAACTAATTAAATTTATTTGGCTTGTCTAGGTCAAACAACTTCAGAAGTACACTGGGGAAACTGAGCAGAGTTTTGTTTCTTGATGACTGACTTTTTTCTTAAGTGGTATAATCTTAGGTACTATAAATAGCTTGGACTCTCAGATTTGATTTTTATAAGATACTGTTGTCTAAAGGTAACTGGAGCTTGTGTGTTTTCCCAGTTGCTCCAAGACAAAGGATTTTTGTTATTGAGGAGACTGGATTTTTCTTTAAGCTGTATATTCTTGCTCGGAGGTCTTCTTTTGTTCAGATTCTGTTATATAACTGTTGTGTATGCAAACAGTTGGTTTTCCTGTATAAAAAGTAAAATGCATGTGAAGACGCTAACTTTTGAACCGCTTCTGTAGGATGCTAATACTGTAAGTATTGGAAAGTTGTATGATAGTTCCAGCATCCCGGGCTGCATTGAGAAGGGCATTGCCAGCAGGTTTAGGGAGGTGATTCTCTCCCAGTACTCGACAATGGTGAAACACATCTGGAGTTATGGCTCCAGTTCTGGGCTCCCTCCTTAAAGAAAGACATGGACTTACTGAATTGAGTCCGGTGAAGGGCCACTAAGATGGTTAAGGTACTGGAACATCTCTCGTATGAGAAGAGGCTGAGAGAGCTGGGACTATTCAGCCTACAGAAGAGAAAGCTCAGGGAGATCTTACTCAAGTGTATAAATACCTGAGGGGGAGTGTAAAGCAGCTGGAGCCAGACTCTTAGTGATGTCCAGTAACAGGACAAAAGGCAATGGTCAAAAATTGCAATACAGGAAATTCGGCTTAAACATAAGAAAAACTTTTTTCTGTGACAGTTATCAAACACTGGCACAAGTTGCTCGGAGGGGTTCTGGAGTCTTCTCCCTGGAGATATTCAAACCTTTCCAGCTCAGGGTTCAGAACAACTTGCTTTAGTAGTCCCTGCTTTGAGCAGGTAGTTGGACTAGAGTGTGTCCAACAGTGTCTTCCAACCTCAACAATTCTGTGATTCTGTATTCAGATTCTTTAACCTAACCCATTATTATAATTTACTACATTTTGAATTTGCTATAAAAGAGGCATTTCTTGCAATCGGACTATACTTCTAAGCATTGCTCTATCTGTGGATGTTTAGCACATCTATGGATATGGATCTATGGATGTGCTAAACAAGATAAAGCAGTGGAGGTGTGTGCCTAGGCTAAAGCCATGAAACTACCTCTATTTGGCAGAACATTTCAGGACAAGTCTATCGTCAAGTGTTGTCCAACGTGTTGCGTTGAACTGGGCTCAAAGAACCTAATTTGGAGTAAGAGTGTGGAACTTTCACTGACATTAAGAGTGAAAAATCAACCCCTCAGTTATCAGATTGCTGCTTTTCAGTTTATGGCATTCCATCTTGGTTTCAGTCCAACAATGGATTGCTTTAGAAAAACATGACTAACTCTCAATTTATTTTTTTTTAATTAAGAGGGGGGTGGAAAATTTAATTTCCCCCTCTAGCATAACAATATTGTTTTCACTGTCTTTTGGCAGCCATAAATGAAAGACAGCCAAATTTTGGAGATGAAACTTGGTATGTCACTTCCCTGTTGACCTGAGTAAAACTCTTTGAATCATGGGAAACAAGATTGTGAAATAAATCCACACACATGCCAGTGAGCTTGTCCAACAGAACATTTCTATCTCCTTTTTATATGTTATGAGAAGTTGTACCTTATTTCTTTAGCTTTTGTAGCTGAACAAAGCATCCTTTTAATGAAGTTTACAAAGTAAGACAAGTTTGAATTTTTCTTTAATAGCCATAGGAATACAGTCATGGCAAGATCAGTAATCATGATATCTACTACAGCTGCAAAACCATAAATCTCTCACTGTAACTTTTGCATGAGTTCTTGGTTTTCTCCTGACTGATTGCTTCTTCGTATAGTTTAAAGTTTCTTTTCAATTTTAATATTGTAGCTTTTGATATTTGTAAGTGGAAACATATGACTGGGAGGTATCTGGACCTTTGTGTAGACAAATTTGAAAATGACTCATTTATAGCCTTTCACTTTCCAGAAATGAGCTCTGGGCTGTGAGGAAGTTTAAGTATTTCCTGGTGGCTGCTTGCACCAAGAGCAGTGCCTGGGTGTGAGCAAAGTGAAAGAAATGAAATCCTAGTTCCTTGGGTTAAAAACTACAAGTGCTGGAATTGCAGCCAAACGTTCATCCTGAGTAAGCCACAGATCTCCCCAGCCTCACCTCTGCTCACAACAGCTAAGAGCCAGGCACCTAGAGCGCTTTGGCAAGTGACATACTGAAGTATGTTGGAAGTGGACTCTCAGGCTGGTCTTCAGGGCACTACCAGTACAGAAAAGAAGGTCCTGGCATTTTATGAAAGGATGACCAATGCCTTCTTTCAAACAGACGCATAGACCAGGAATCCTCTTCTTACATGTGTGCCTGCCTGCAGCCTGGACACAGGTGCATGCATAAGGGCGTAAAATCTAGGCGATTTCAGACAGGGTTTGCTGTTCTTTAGCTGTGGTAGCTTCTGGGTCTGTATCCGACTGATGTGATACCATGTGAGACCCAGGACCTGGCTTAGAGCCAGGTAGCCAGGGGTTTGCTATTAATCTATTCAGCACAGTAATGATGGCATAAGAAATCACAAGTTCTTCTTGAGGATCTTGTCTTTATTTTTACTTTGGACTTCTTTGGGTTCCTCCTTTCCTTATATTGGGATTCTACCTCTAGCCTTGACTACTCTTTGAGACTGGGTGGATGCTGTCAATCTGCTGAGAGCAAGTAGCTGAGATTACCAAGCTGCTCACTTAAGAAATCAGTGAGCCCTTTAAATCTTCAACCATAAGAGACCTATCTGTCTCATTTTTTTATATGTGTGTATGTTTCTATGTAGGTACAGTCCTACATATATACAAAATACGTGTATCTATAATTTCCTTCAATATTCTAATAAAATTCTGGATGCCTAATTAGTGTGTGCTACTGATACACAAGTGGAAATTGCAGACCCCAAAGTTTCCAGGGTTTTATTCTTGTATTAACAACCAGATATTCTACAGTCCTAGTATGTAGTGTGTAAATATTATTAGTGTATAAATAGTTTATAAACTTTATTAGTCTTTTCTGTCCCGATCTACACAAATGTTTAAATATACCCTCAAGTCTGCTACCTTAAATGAGAATTACAATGTTGGCCTGAATGAAAATGCTTCCCTGAATTGGTACAGCAGCAATTTAAATTATGACCATGTTTATATTTTAAATCCTTCTCCTCTGATTCTTTTTTCATGGACTTTGTAGTGGCAAATAAAAAATTACTTATGCTTTGCAAGTCCATCCTTATGTCACAGCATATATCAGCAAAGATGGAAACACCCTTCACATTTGAATCAACCTGCAATTGTTAAGGGTAAGTCCTCCTCTTTTAGGAAACAAAGCTTTTGAGTATATCCATACAATTTTTGTAAGCTGGAAGCCCTGCCCCTTCAGATTAATTAATGACATCTGATCCACATCTTTTAGGCTGGGGCTGAATCCTCAGGGGGAACAAGAGGAGCTTGGTGGGAGCTTGGTGTTCAAGAGCTGGGGTGGACACGGTGTGAGCAGCTGGGGTACCAAGACCTAAGACTGAAATAGGGATCAAGCCAAACTGATGGTGTATATGCACCCTCTGATGGTTGTTTCATTGCACCTTCTAATTTTAACTTTTTAGAGAGAAAGGATAAGAAGAGAGTTGCGGTACTGAATACTTATTCTCTCTTTATTATATCCTTGAAAATTGAACTAAAATGTTTTCCAAGCACAGCTTTGCTTGAAAAGTAATCTAAATTAACATTTTTCTCTCAAGGGTGAATTCAATAGACTGCAGCTATTGCTGATTAGCTGTATGTGGGGACATACTTTCCCAGAGTCACACGCCTGTTTCTGTTTATCTTAATTCATTCTGAAAAGAAAAGGTCAGAAAAGGAGAGAATCCAGCGTAGAGGAGTGGAATTGATTTGGAACGGCAACATGAAATGTTGTGATAGGAAAAGTGCTAAAACCGGCTAAAAACAGCTAAAAGGATTGAGGCATTTGCAAAAGCATAATGTGCAAAGTGTGAAAAGAGACAAAAGAAACCACAGCTGGCTGATTCCTGTCACAGTGCTTTTATGATCACCTGTGTCCGTGTCGAACACTGGTGGTGACCCTGCCACAGAATCATGTGGGACAACTCGCAGCTTTCCTTGTGGTGGGGTGGGGTTTTGTCCAGATGACCTCAGCTGTTAGTTTCTTTCTGCCTACCAATACCCACGTCTTTTTTACAGGTGTTTTTATTCTTCTGGGACATTCTAGATTCAAAACAACAATTTCTTTAGTAAAAAAAAATTAAAATAAGGAAAAGAATGTTTCCTTTATGAACTCACTCTATAAAAGGAATCTACCCTTAACTGATATGGGCGGCCAAGCCACATCTGTCCTGAGTTCAACTATCCTATTAGTTTTGATTAAAAAATAAACAAATTTTGCTTGCCTGTTTTTGTTTAAGAACTTCGGTGCTAAAAGTTTCGCTGAAGATAGTCATTAATAATCATAGCCTACAAGCCCACAAATCAGCAAAATATTTGCCTCTGTGTTTAAGACAAAGAAATATTTACTCTGCAAATAGTGTGTCGGAATAGTATTCAATAGTTGATTAAACATGCAATCAAATACAAATGCTATAATGCTTCCAAGACCCTTAGCTTGCCACTGAAGACCAGCAATTTCCAGGCATACATTTGCATACATGTGCATCCATTATAAAAGTCATTCTCCACAGTCATCTTTCTGAAGAGTCTGTTTTATTTATAGAACACATATATTCAGTGTCTACAGATCTAAAGTGCAGATGCAGAAGCACAGAAACATGTGAGAAGTAAATGAAAAGGATCTCTTTGGCTCTCGGAGTGGAGAGCTAGCTCTATTTTGAATGCAATTCACTGCATCCAGATTGCTACTCCAGCTGTTGGGACTCACCTGAGGAGTGACATCTTTGATGAGACCCTTCACCAGTCCTCTTACTTGCAGCAGGTCCTCTGTCTCATAGTGCTTTAACTCAGGAGTTTCTAGCAGGCAGCACTTAGTTTCTATGTCATATCAGAATTTCCCTAAATTCGGGAAAGCTAGTGCAGAAGTAACATTGCTAGACCAAAACGCTCACCTGAGTTCAGCCCTTTGATAATGAAGCCAAAGCACCGTTGGGTCTCCTTCCTGCGTGGAAAATCTGCAGCTTCTCTCCTCTCCCCTGCAGTCTTGCTTGGTAACTCCCACGTAGCTGATTTCTGATTGTGGCTGGGGCCACCGTCTTTAGGAAATAGGTCTTATTTCTTCCATGTCTCCATGGCAATTGGGAACGTGTAGTTGGTCTGGAAAGACTCCTTATGAGTTAAGGATCACAAGAGGTGTAAAACTGTCTATATGCTGGTGTGTAACATGGAGTTTTGGAAAGTCTCTTCAAGGAATCAAGTGGATAATCAGGATAAATTGACCCTCATGATCTGTAAATAGGCTTCTTGAGGGAAGGGGATGGGGGTGGCAGGCTGTTTATATGCATTTAGCCTGGCAAATACGTAGTAATTTTAATTAGTTAAATGAGCAATACAGGAATTGTAAACATTTTCTACACACAATGAGCATTCACTTTTGGGGAGTCACCACGAATCAGCTAAATATGGAAATCTGTTAAAGTAAGTTGGCTATGGAACAAGACTCCAGGTGTCCTTTGTGGTCTAGCTCTTCACAGAACCACAGAATGGCTGAAGCTGGAAGGGACCTCTGGAGGTCACCTAGTCCAACCCCGCTGTTACAGTAGGGTCACCTACAGCCAGTGGCCCAGGACCATGTTGAGACATCTGTTGAAAACCTCCAGGGAAGGAGACTCCATGACCTCCCTGGCTAACCCATGACAGTTCTGGGTCACCCTCACAGCAAAAAACTGTTTTCTTATGTTCAGAGGGAACCTCCTATATATGAGTTTGCATACATTGCCTCTGGTCTTGTCACTGTGCATGAATGGAAAGAGCCTGACTCTGACCTCTTTATACCCTCCCTTCAGGTATTAATACACATGGCTGAGATCCCTCATTTCTGCAAATCTGCTTTCCTGTACTGGATGGCCCCCAGCATACACTGGTACCTGGGGTTGTTCCTCCCCAGGTAAGTGGCAGATGTAACCCAGCTACACTAACCCTTTTGTATGTATTCTTTTCTATTTCATCTGCGTCTGTCTTTTTTTTTGAATGAATATCATTATCCTGTGAATGTTTCAGACAGAGAAGAAAACTCTGTGAGTCACAGCAGAGATGTCATCTGACTGCTCCATGGGAAGGGCGTCCAGCTTGGGGCTGTGCCTCGGTGGCTGGCCCAGACAACAGGGAGAGGCTTGAACACCGAAGAGTGCTGGAGTGATGGGTCATGAGTCACTCCCAGCTTTTGTAACAGAAGTTACCAATAAAACGCATGACACACAACTAGTCTAAAAGTGTGCTGGAAATCAACTGCAATTTGAAAGAGGAATAATGTATAATGCAAATTAAGGTATTTATTATACACTAGGAGGAATGAATAATAAAATCACAGTTAGTCTGTTGAAGCATTCTCCATTCTGTGTCTCCTAAGTTTTACTTGGCTTCAAGCAAATGTGCAGTGTGAAATACGCTATAGCATGCTATTGACTGCAGCGTGATCCATTTGGGAAGTAGGGGTGAGTTCTGGACCGCGCTCAACTCTCTGTCACTGAAGCTTGGATTTGTGGTGGCCAGTAGTGCCAAAGCCATTGGGAAACTCCAGTAACCTTGTCAAAGGTTGGCACTTAGACATTACCTTCATGTGTTGCTTCAGACATTCCTGTGCAGCAGCTTGGATGCCAGCCCATATTGACCACAGTCACTGGGGACAGAAGATGAACTCTCCGGGCACTGGGCTTAGCCTCACAAGGAGCCAGGTTGTCAGCACAACATGTATCACAGGAGGGTTTGTCTCTTGGGGACGTATATGAGGCACACTGCATGACAAGTCTGGAGCAGAGGTGGGCTGGCAGAGGCTTTTGTCCTTTCTTCATAAAATGCAGTTGTCAATTAACATTTCTCATTAATAATTTTTACTCGTTTGTGTCTTCTGTTCCGCAATTACAGGACCTGTTATTTATTCCTTCTATTGCTACAGTTACTATTTAATTTGTGCAGTTTACTGATTCAATCACAGCATGTCATTCATCGCAAACAAAAATCTCTCTGCCTCTCGCATTTTATTATCAATCACCTCCTGCCAGCAGGGGTCACACGACGACCGCAGCTTCCCAGCTCCGCCGCTGCCCTAGTCACTGCTGCCAGCACATCGCTTCTGGGCAAGGGGCACTTGGAAATGCCTCTCAGAGTTGCAGAAAAGAGAGCTGGGAATGACCACCTTATTACATAGATATTTTCTGGGAAAGATCCCAGAAAATAATAATAAAATAATTATAAAATAATTAAATAAAAATTATTTATTTAAATATTTATTTATTTATTTAATATTTATTTATTTAATTTTAATAATATTTATTTAATATT